>NW_005873748.1:7727-22808 GCF_000147115.1 Myotis lucifugus | reverse complement strand
CACATCATTGATGCTAAGCCTCCACGGAGCTCTGCTCATTCGTGGAGGCGTTTAACAGACAGCTCTCCCCAGCCCCGTCCCCGCGGCCCGGCCCGCCCTGGGAGAAGCCCGCCTCCGCGCTGCAGACGTTCTCTGTGAGCCCGGGGACACCGAGCGATCCGGTCCCGAAGCTCTGTCCTGGCTTCGCTGGTGGGAGTTGGGTCCTGTAGACGTGCCAGCTCTTCAGAACGCCACGTCAGGGCAGAGGCCACTTCCATGACCTGCTCGGCCAGCTGCACGAGGCGAGGCTGGTCCTGTGGCTTCTGCATTAACGCCACTCCATGGCTTCAGGGTGCAATAGAAGGGGCATCATGGGAACACAAAACCCTTCCTACAGTCCCTATCTACCTCTGCAGCCTTATTAGGTCACCTCCAGCTTCCTACACATATGTGCACATGTGTGCACAAACACATGCACATGCACGCACAGATACTCATGCACACAGAGATACACATGCACACAGACGTGTACACACACAAGACTGTGCCTTCTGCCTGGAATAGTCTCTCTCTCCACCTGCTGACCTCTCACATCCTCTGTGACTCAGCTCCATTGTCACAACTCCAGGAACCTCCCTTGATGCACCCACTGTCCCTGAGGCTGCGGTGCCCCCCCCCCTGTGCTCCTCAGCATCCTGACAGACCTGAAGTTCCAGGGAGCCCCGCTCTGAACAAGTTCCACTTCTATGTATTCTTCAATCTCTAAAATGTTCCCCGAGAACTGACATGTAGACAGTTTCTATAAATTACCTATTATTTTACACACACATAAGCAGTGTCAATGTGAAGAAACGATGAATCTAGTTATTAAGAAAAACTTTAAAATGGATTTATATCAATTATTTTACATGCATATTATTATATGTCATGCAATGCATAATTATATATAGCTGTAAAGATATAAAATATATAAAGTCATACGTAAGATCTACAATGATAAATGTTATTATGCATGCATATTATTACACATGCATTTTAACCCTAAACTTTAAATGTTTAGATTACAGCACAACAGAGATCCCTGAGAGCTCTGATTGGAGCTGCCCAGGGTGGTTTGTTTTGGACCATCTGTGAGCAGCTCATGGGCCAAAGCACACTTGGCTCTCAGGCCCTAACCTACCTGCCGCGCTCTAGCCCCTGTAACTCCCCACGTGGCCCCAGCGACGCTGCCAACAGTGAGCACGTGGATCCTTTTATAATTCTGTCCTAAGCGCGGCTCATGTCTGAGGCGGCGTCGCTGGGCCCTGGAGCGGAAGTGGACCCAGCGAGAAAAGGCCTCAGTTGGGCTGAGGCTGGGAAGGTGCCTGAGACCCGCCATGTGCCCTGGACGGTGGAGCTCTTTTCCATAACACAGAGGCCGACTCCGCGGGGAGAGAATGCATCTGTCAGAGCACCCAGCCAGGGAGGCTCAGTTGGAGCTGCAGAGCCAATTGGGAAAGAAGAGAAGAGCTCAGCCGGCACGGGCAGTGCCTATGGGGGGACCCCTCACCAGGAGTCCCAGCACTCCCACCCTCACGGCCATGCAGGGTCTCCGCCCCGTTGGGCCGTGGTCTGAGCAGTGCTGCTGTCACGTTTGCTTTGTGTTTGTGTGGCCCGGAGCTCTCAGTGACTCCCCAGGGATGAGCACTTCCTACACAGACACGTGCACTCAGACCAGGCCGCTTGGTCTGCAGGCTGGATGGAGCAACCTCGGCTCCTCACGCGCGGGACCCATTCCAGCCCGGGCAGCGTGGCTCAGGCGCGCTCGCTAATGCAAGCCTGCCCAGGTGGAGGGAGTGGCTTTGGGTGGTGAACGGCCCAGTGCCCCTTCTCCATTTCCTCCCAACACCTCGGTTTCCAATCCTCTGACCTGCTGACTATGAGCTCCACCACCTTTTCAGGGTGAAGGGGCGGAGTGGAGGGTTCCCGACAGTGGCCCGGATGCTTCTTGCTCCATCCTTGTCTGCTCTCCTAGGACAGCTGCTAACCGGGCCTTTTATTTTCCGAAGGTGCTAGAGATCTATGTCCTTTGTGATTTAAAAGAAAAATGACATTTTAAAAATATTTCTTGAGATTAAAAAAATACACCCTTTTGCAGGGTCTCTGGAGGGCGTGGCACTGTACAGGGCGCTGCAGGGTTATGTGTCAGCACCTCTGGCAGGTGTCTGAGTCCCGGGGGAGGGGTGCTCTGGCTGAACCCCCAGGTGTGACAACAGAGCCTTCATCTAGTAAATGTGCCACACATTTGTACACTCACACACACGCCCTACTTGTCTCACTCGGGTGAAACAATAACCGTGTAAATTAAGCAAGGAATATATGATCTCCATCTTATCACTGAGGCAATGGAGGCTGAGATGCTCATTCATGCTCCAAAGTTAGCGAGAGGCAGAGCAGCCCTGGACTCCACGGTCTGCCCCTCAGATCATCCCAGGTTCTCACTGGCTCCCGGGCCTGCCCCTCAGATCATCCCGGGTTCTCACTGGCTCCAGTCTGGAGGGACCTGCTGGACAGGCAGACATTCCCCAGAGGCTCTCCGCCCTCTGGCACCTTCTGCTCCCTATCCATGAACTTCCAGGCTCTCTATTTGCCTGGTTTGTGGGACTCAGTGGGACCCATCCCCTCAACTCTCCGTTGCATCAGATGGGGGCAGGTACATGTGTGCACAGAGCACCCCCACTCTCTGCCTCCCTCGTAAATCACAGAGCCTTTGAGAAGGCGGCACCTCTGGGCAAGCTTGCAGGCGTTGAGCTGTGAGTAATAATTTACACCGCAGAGTAATTTCAGACTGAAAGGGAAAAGATTTCTCAGCCCTCCCTACGCGGAAGGGAATGTCAGTCATATAATTTTATGCCAGCAGCACTGGGGTCACATGAAGGGGGAGACATTCTCTCGGTGACCTGAACTTCCATGTTGTCATTAAAACATGTCTAGCCAAGGCCTGGTTCCGTGTGAAGCCCATTCGAGGGGACATGTCATGCTTGGTCTTGGCAGGACCTGCTGCCAGGGCAGAGAGTGTGTGTTCGGAAAAGACTTCACGGCGGAGGTGTGAAATTTACAGTCAACAGAAGGCAATTTTCTGATTGCAACTTGGCCGGGACGCTGCGGTGGGTGCAGTGGGAACACCACGGGACCCGTAAAATCCATCATGACAGAGTCGGGCTTTAGTTCTCTCTCCAAGCAGAGCAGGGCAGCAGGAAGCAGAACTAGACCAAAACCACGAGGGAGCTGTGCAAATTAATTACGTGCCTCTGACCCCTCCTCCAAGCCCGTCCCCTGGACTCGCCCACAGCCTTCCTTCATCACAGTCTTGACAAGCAGCTTTTCCAGCAGGATCCTTCCTCCTGGCCTCCTGCTGGTTCCGTATGCCCCGGCTCCCAGGACTCTGAGACTGTCATGTGAGCTCGCGTGGGACCACGCATCCACTGAAGTCGAGCATTTGCAGGAAACCCATGTTTGTGGTAGGAAGAGTTGAGAGAATTTCTCAGCGTCTTCTCACCATGCCCATTTTTCATGCCTTGAATCCAGCCATATAGAACCCTCAGCTATGCCTGTAGCCACGCACCACCGCCTGGGCAGACCTGCCCCCGCCTCCGTGCGGCCCCAGCTCGCCTGTCTGGTGAGCAGCTTCAGTGGAGTGACCCTGGCGTTGATATTGTCGTCAAACCCGGGCGATTCGAATGTGCAAAGTGAGGAGCTGACCACACCGTTGCCCCACGTCAGTGCACGGAGGACGCTCCAAAGCCCCTGAGGCTCTCCAAAGGCAGGATTAGGCTCCGCTCAGGTGGGGTCGGAGGGTCGACACCTCTAGCAGCTCCTCAGTGATGCTGGTCCCCGGTCACATTGTATGTATCAGACTTCTAACCTATCCCTTCAAAACGCTCAGAGGAGGTCTGGGGAGACTCCCCTGGTGTCCCCGGCAGAGACAAGTCCCAGGCGCCTGTGTTCTCAGACAGGAGTTACTGTCCCGCCCACGCGCTCCAATTGCTCTAAGCAGGATGCCTCAAAGCCCTTTGATTATTGAAATAAAAACGCTACTGGGGAGAATAAATGTGTTCCTCTCCACTGGTGGCTTACCCGGGGCTTGTCAACGTGGACGATGTGGATGAGGCCTCGAAGGAGAGGGACTCACAACAGGCACCTTCGGATGCCAATGGCAGGTGCTCACTGCCACCCCTGAGAAGAAAGGCAGCAAACCCCTCAGAGATTGGGTTCAGGGTCTCGAGGAGGGGGGCTCAGGGTGAGGCAGCAGCTGCCAAGGGGCCGAGGGGGGCTGAGCGGTGCTGACAGAGCGCAGGAGGAGGAGACGCTGGTCCGAGGCGGGCTCTGCAGATGACCCCGGCGACCTCCTGCCAGCCAGGCTCCCTCCGCAGCGGCCTGGCCTGGCCGCGGTCAGGGACGAGCCCTGTTCACTGGCAGGCTATTAATTTTGCAATTATCACAGCAAGATGATAGTGTGGCTCGGAGACCTGGAATTTGCATGGATCCTACAGGCAGGTTTCTCTCCCTTCTCCTCCACCACCTCCCCTTTCCATTTTATTACCGTTTCTCTCTCTTACCTCTTCCTTTCCTGTCTGCGGCCTCTCTCACCCTCCATCATGCTCTTGTTGCAATAAAGCAAGGTGGTCCCTGGGGCAGAGAACCGGGTAGAAGAAGGGAGGCACCAGCCGCTCCCTCGGGAAGGCCCAGCACCCTGAGGTAGAGCGTCGTGTTCTGTCCCTGGAGCCACAGACCCACCCTGCTGCCACCACACGCGCCCTTTTCCTGCGGAAACCTGAGATGCTGCTTCTGAGGAGCGACTGCTAATCCAGAGTGTGGCTGACACGTCTTCCCCATCGGCTCCTCTCCCCGCACTGCGTGGGGAACATGGTGGGCGTGGGCCCGGCCCCCGCAGTGAGGCGGCCACGGGACCAGGCAGGTGCAGGCGGAACTGGGTGTATGCATTGGCCTCCACCTTCAGACCCTCTGCCGGGCGCAGCCGCACAGGCCTGACTGCGATGGAGCCCGAAGGCAGAGGGCAGGACGCGTGGACATGGTTTGCTCTCTTCCTGACGAGACATTGTCCAGGCTATAATCCAGTAGTGTCTCTCTTTCTTTCCTTCCCTCTCATCGCTCACGAGGGACCAGAAATTGCTGATCAGTAGACACAGGAACCTACTAAGATGCAGCAGTAAGAGAGAGAGGTGTTTTCCATCCTCCGATGGAGCATGGAGGTCAGTGCCTCTGCAGCCTCGGTCTGCTGCTTCCTGTACCCTTGGCTGAGGATGAAAGGTGGCTGAGAGAGAGCTGGCCTCGGCCCTCCCTCCATCCCGTGGCCAGGGAAGACGGGGCCTCCCTGACTTGGCTGCAGGAGAATAACCCACACGGACCCAACACCCCGCAGCAGGGCCCTGAGGCAGAGCCCGAGGCTGATCAAGTCCTCAAGGCAGGGATCCCACGTTCAGTGCGCTGGTCACACCATGGTCCATTCGGTGACCGATGTCTCCTTCAAGGACAGAGACATCCAGTTTTCTTTGTGTTCTATTTTTATCTCGCGATTACATGCATGAAAGTGGGGACGGTGAGAGGAGGAAGGGCTCAGGATAGGAGAAGCAATAGGGGGCCTTGCAGACAGAGTCAGGGGTGAGCCTGGGACAAGCTGCCGCTGCCCGTTGCTCCCCTGGTTGCAAGTCCCGAGGGGTCGCTTAGAGCTTAGGAGGCGCACACCTGAGAGGGGAGGAGAGGGAAGGAAAGGCATCCACAGTTTATTTCAATCCGCGTGGACAAGGGGTGTGAGTTCGGACATCACTGACCCCTCCCTGCCTTGTTTCCGTGTCCTTCAGTGGCCACAACCTTCGCTGGGTGTTATGAATACTAAACAGACGGAGACTACAAGTGTCAGGTCACAATCTTCGCCAAAGCGACCGACCTTTGTTCTGTCCTAGTTGTTATTGTCCTGCAGGGCGGGCCCGGGTCCCGGCGCAGGCATCGCTGTCCACAGAGGGAAACGGCATAGGGTGGCCTTTACAAGCTTGTCAAAGAGAACGGGCTTTCCACACGCCAACCCCAGCCCTGTGTGGCGTCGTCATTAGATATTTTAGTGCCAGGAAACGCCTTTCAGAGGAACAGGACACTCTCTCTTTCCAGAGCTGGGAATTCACAGAAACTTCTTGCTCCCCCCGGAGCAGTGGCATTGCATGGAGGGTGCAATTTCTGCCTGAAACAGACACCCGGTCTCTAGGACGAGGTATATGCTGTACCTACTGGGCCAGCGACCCGGGAACGGAAGGAAAGAGGCGTCCCAAGGATAACGAAAAATGAAAATGCGTCATTAACACCAATGGCCCATCTGACACGCCCCCAAATCTGAACGCTGTAACACAACATAGGTTCCCTCCTTCCTCATCAAGGCTCCGTGGGGCCCAGCAGTCGTGTGCCACCTTTTAGCAATGCCGTTGAGAACAGGATGCCCAGGATGGCAGGAGCAGGAAGGAGGAGGCGTCTCGGCCCGTCCCTGCCGTGGCCTGGATGGCTGGGCCAGGACTGTTGGCCCCTAAGAGGCGGGGGTTCGGGAGCACGTGGAAGCAAGGCAGGACGACATACAGCAATTAGGCCTCGCATTACACTCTCACATATTTGTTCCCATTTACACAGAGATTCCCCTGAAAAGACTCCCGCCCAGCTGAGGGCATCGAGGAGCACCAGTCACCAGCGAGCATCCCTCTGGCTGTCGGACAGCACTTCCCTCCCATGGGAAGCATGACCAGCGCGGCCCCGGCCAGCTTTCCGGAGCTGCCCTGGAAGTGCACCGGTTACCGACCGGGTAAGTCTTGGAAAACTGATGCCATTTCCCAGCGTCTCTACGAGGTCTCCTTGCGTAGAGAACACCCTTTCAGAGGAGGAACCAGCAGGAGCCCGGCCAGGCGTTAGCACTAATGGGAGGCGGATGGAGTACCACCCGAAGCTCAACTCTGTGGACATACCTGTCTCCCGCCCCTTCTGAAACATGTCCAGAGGCCAGGGGAGACGGTCACCCCCAAATGCCAGTGACCCACAGTTCTGAGAGTTATGCATCACACAGTTACGAACTGTGGACTAATATTTTTTAAAAAGGATTAATTTTGGATTAAACACAACCTACAGCCTGGAATTGGCCAGCAATGATTACAAAGCAAGGCCGTTGCTGTATATCCCCCCGGCAGCAGGCGCAGGTACAGGCACAGGCCCACACCCACTGGCCCCGAAACAGGCATGTACCTGGGAAGTGCATTACAGAGAATCTGCATAAATCCAATTGCATTTGCATCCTGGAGAGCACTCACTACCCTCCCAAGTCTGGTTCAGAAATGTCCTTCAACAAGTAAGTGTGCCCGCACTGCCTCACACCCGGCGCTCTCGCTGCGCCCCATTTGCCGGGAGACAAAGGAAGCGAGTCCCGCTCGGCATTTCTCTCTCATACTCCTTATCACCGTTTTCTCGCTGTCGCTCTCATTTTACTTTTCCCTTTTAATCGTTCTCTGCCTCGCGTTACAGCGCGGCTTCTGCGGGTTCCGCAGCCTATAGCTTCGGTCCGTGAGGTGCTTCTTCGGCAGTAAGCCCCGCCCTGCCGCTACCACAGCTTAGGAACGTGCCCATCAAAGCCACCACCTACCTGCCCAGCAGCTGCCCGAAACCTCAGCTCAAACCTCAGCCCCGAGCCTATACCAATGTCTAGAGAGTGAATAGGTACGTCCTCACCGGGTGCTTGAAGGAGGCATCGAGTAAGGACACCATTTCTGTGGCTGCCCCACCCGCCAGAGCAGGGCCTCCCACCTGGTTCAGCTCCAGCAGCACTGGGGCAGAGGGCAAGCATGCCTCCCCCCCACCCCAGAGAGAGGAGGGACCTGCAGGTCAGGCGGGCCGGGTGAGGGTCCCGGTGTCACAGGCCCGTTGACGGAAAGGTCGTGGGAGCACCGAGCCTGGCGGCTGCATCTCCAGGGCTGCCTTAGCTCCACACCTGCCGTCCCCATAAGACCTGTGTGTGGGGGGGGGGAGGGGGGGATTTGCTTATCAGAACAGCCTCAGTGGTATTTGTGCTTCACGGTGGTCTAGAAACATACACGTCCCCCACGTCCAGCTCCAGAGTGAAGGCAAGTCCTCTGGCCTCCTGTCGCTCAGCTCGGGCCTCCTGGGGGCGCTGCCAGAGACTGTGGGGGCAGCCACGCTCCATCAGAGACAGGCCCCCAGCCGGAGGATGCCGCTGGTGACACTGCTTCTCACTCCGCCTCCTAAGGCCTGCTCTCGGTCATACAGTTTAGTTAATTAATAAGCTGGATGTAACGAATCCTGGCAGGGTGACATTTGAGCACCAAGCCCGGGTTTAGGCAGATCGGACGTGCGTTAGCCTAGAAAGCACCCGCCCAAGCAGGCCTGCACTCGCCGCACCAACGCCCCTTGGTCGCCGGGGATATCACACAGCAGGGAGTTCGGGGGCTGAGCTGATGGCAGCGGCACTGAGACCCAGAGGTGCAGGAGAGCCACCATCCCCACGCGACTGGTTAGGGGCCAACGTGACCCGTCTCCACTCCAGAGCGAGCAGCGCTGGGCGGTCCCAGAGCTGGTCTTTCTAACAGCTCGGCATGGCCTGAAATTCCAGACGGTCTTACTGCTTCACACAGCGCTCGCTAGTGAGTCCCGCCGGGTGCACCACACATGTGTTCACTCGCTATCGGCCGGGGCACCGTGTGAACCAGCGTTTCCTACAGGACAGCTCCCTCAGTTGTCAAGGTCCTGCGTGTCCTCAGAGGGCAGCCCATACATGCATGTGGACATACGTGAAGCGAGCACGGGGTTGGGAGTTCTGCTCCACACCGACCATCCACTCGGACAAAAGCTGGAGAAGAAAGTCCTCTTATTATTGGAGGTTACTTTCCTCGGTGCTTCTCTGTGTCCTTTAAAAGTCTACTCTTTCCATGGAAGAAACTCTTTCATATTTTAAAACTCCAGGCCAGCGTCCTCGGGCGACAATGCGCCTGTAGCAGCAGCCTTCCCGCCGAGCTCCACGCGGCTTCCGCTCCCTCCGCTTCCCTCCCGTCCCCTACGGAAAGGCCCTGGTATGTTCACCCCGTGAACACTGACCCGCAATTGTGTTTCTCAAGTTGGTAGGGTTACTTGCATTTGACCTGTCTCCTGTTGCCACGCAAGAAGCCTTTAAAAAGCTGTCCATCTCCCGAAAAGCTCATAGATGAGTGAAGGGAATCTGAGGCCCTCGCCGCCTTTCTGCTCCTCGCCGCAGCGCCTATAGGCGCACCTCCCCTCCCCGCCTCCCCGCCTCCCCGCCTCCGCGCCGTGTGCACCCAGGAGGCTGCTCTTTCGCCATCAAGGTGCTTCTCAGGACTCCCTGCCGGCACCCCCAGCACCAAGGCCTGCGGGGTGGGCTAGAGGACAGGGCACGTCCTCCCTGTGCCTCCATGTCCTCGCCTGTAACATGTAGGCAGAAGTGCCCATCCCTGCTGCCAAGGGCTCTGCCCTTCGAGGTTGGACATAGCAAACCCCTGAGGCGTCCCAGCGGGAAAATTGGGACCACCCATCGGAGCGCAGTCTGCGTTCAGCGCTTTGCTTATTGAAAATCATAAATGCTGCAGACGAAGGCTTATAAGCTGAACCCTAGACCTCACAGACACAGACACAGTATGGGGCTATCAGAGGGGAGGGGTGGCGGGGGGTGGGGGGTGTAGGGGCCAAATATTTGGTGACGGACTTTAGGTGGTGGACACACAGTGCAATATACAGTTCATGTACCATAGAAATGCACACTTGAAACCTGTATGATCCTATTAACCAATGTCACCCCAATAAATTCAATAACAATAAATAAATTTCAAAAACAGAAGAAACTTGCTGGTACACATATAATTAATGCTCTTTTGCAGTCCAGTGTACTTACTGGTGTCTACACTGTAACCTGCTATCGCTTAACCAGATTGTGAAACGCTTCACCATCTTCCACACAGCGAGTCCCACGCAAACGTCGACCAAACACCGTAACTTCTAAGATTCCTGAATGCCCTCTATTCAGCTGCTCATGCCAATGGCTTATGAGAAGAGTCGCCCAATTGCAATGCAGATAATTTGGAAAACAGAAAAAGGAAGGGGAATCACCGAATCTCACAGCCATTAGCATTTTCTCACGTTACTTCTGATTTCAAGAGAGAACAGGTGTCACGCTCACAGCCACTGTTTTCTGAGCATGGACTGTGCTTTCCGGAGATTAATGTACACAACGCTCATAGCAACACCAAAGTGTTTTCTGAGCACGGACTGTGCTTCCGGAGATTACTGTACACAACCCTCACAGCAACGCCACTGTGCCAGAGATACCCGTTTCCACAAGCTCATGTCTGCCTTTCTTTCTTTTTTAAAATTCTCACCCAAGGACATGTTTATTGATTAGAGAGAAGAGAAGAAGAAGAGAGAGAGAAAGAGAGACAAACATCGATGTGAGAGAGAAACATTGATCGATTGCCTCCCATATGTGCCCCAACTGGAGATTGAACATGCAACCTAGGTTTGTGCTCTCACTGGGAATCCAACCCACAACCTTTTGGTGTAGGGGACAATGCTCCATCCAACTGAGCCACCCGGCCAGGGCTCATGTCTGCCTTTCTTACCGCAGGTGAGGACCCTCCATCCAGGAGGCTACATCCTCTCCTCCTGGGTCCAGTGGGGCCTCGTGACCCAGCCGTCGTCAGCAGAGTGTGACGGGGAGTGGTGTGTGCGGCTCCAGGCCTGGAGTGGGAACAGCAGGTGTGGCTCTGCCCCTCGCTGTCCATTTCTTTCTGTTGCGCGTGGCAGACCCCAAGGGCCTGCAGATATGGTGGAGCCACAAGGTGGAAAGAGCCTGGATCTCCGAGTCACCTGGCAGTTTCTCCTCCAAACATAAGCACTGAACGACTGTAGTCATGCACAGTGACAAGTAACCTGTTATTATTTTAGAATGTATCTGTTACTTAAATAACACCTTAAATAATTCACTGCACACTATACATGAGATACTAAGACTACCTAGTGACTTACAAGAGAACATAGTGGTAATCATACTGACATCCAACTTTTCAAGTTACTTTCTAAGTTTTACATCATTTTAAGAACAGTTCCCCATGAAGTTGCATACTTTCTATCACTATCAATATAAATAGTTGTCAACCAGCTGGCATAAAACCTAACGGCAGGAAGTGTGGAGTCTCCGATGGGCATTATTGAAAACGGTAAGTGGAAACGGTGACACTGAAGGGCCCCTGTGTCAAGCTGTCAACACCAGAACAAGACTTGCCCGTGTCCTCCCGGCTTCACGCTGAGGTTGCTGGGACTCGTTGGACATGGCAGCTTCCAGAAGCTGCCTGATGCTTCCATGGGGCTGCTGTCTTTTCAGCTGACCTCGGGGCAGGACAGGGGGCTGGGGCCCTCTGGAGAATGACCCAACAGTGCTCCCCGCGGGATGGTGGCCCTCACTGCCGACTCGCCAAAGAGACAGAAAAGGCAGGAAAGAGCTGGTATTTTCAACCCGTGACAAAGAAAGACAGAAAACAATTCATACCGGCACCCCTAAATTCAACTTCACCTGACCTCACTGGTGTCCAGGCACAGAAGAAAACAAAGGAATGATGGGATTAGACAGTGCCAACCCAAAGTATCAGACACCCCCCCTCCCCCGTTATCTGGGTAATTTTCATGAGAGTTTGATTTGGGCCTGACTCGCTCTGATATTTGTCTTCTTTCCCCACCTTGTTTGGTTCCATAGACACGACCACGACCACGAAGGCACTTTTGGACGGTGAGGTGGGGAGCAGGGGGCACCACACCTCCTGTGTCAGGTCCTGGTGGGAGACTCTTCCTGCCAATTTAAATCAGACTCAGGGGGCTGGTCGCCTCGCAGCAGGAGCTGACCTCAACCTCCGTCGGAATATAAATCTCAGCTGATATATATCTCAAGCTTGAACACGGTGAGTTATTAGTTTATTTTGGGGTCTTCGGTGGCCTGTGTGACTCTCCCACGTCCGTCTTGCACATCCCGGACTACGTGCAACACTGATCTCTGAGGCCGGTCTCCGCCCACGATCCAGCGGTGCTTCCTGCGCGGTTAGCCACGGAGACTCCCGGCGGTGAAATTCAAGCTCCAACTGGTTCTTGGCCGGAATGCTTGTCCCAGGTGGGTTTTGTGACTCTTGACTTTTTCCTGTTGCCCCCCTGGAGGTTGGGAGATGGGCAACAGGTCAGGCCTGAAGGGGCAGTGAGTGACAGGACGAGCACCTCCACCAGGCAATTCCCGCCTCTTCTTTGGGGGGTGGGCGCGTCCTCTGCTCCGAGTGATTGATGACCCAGCGCTGGCTCCTCCGCCTGGGGCATCGTCATCCGTGGTCGAGCCTGACATTTTACACTTTAAGGAAGCACCCCCCGCCCCCCCCCCAGGCCAGGAGCGACCAGACAGCTCTCCTTATGAAAAGGCGATGTCACCAAAAGAGCAAGTCAACAAATATGCACTCCAGGAACAACCAGCATCAGAGGGGAGGAGGCAGCCGGGCCACGGGCCGAAGGGGGAAAACACTGAGGGCGCAGAGGGGCTCCGTGCGCCTGGCACGGGCTCAGTGGGAGGTAGCCTGCACGCTCTCAGAGATCAGCCATGCCCGGGATCTGCACTCACCCTCGGCAAACATGGAGACCGGGCTTGGTGTTCGCGTCTGTATGGTGAGTGTTGCTGGGCCCAATCAGGGGGGCTGTCACGACCAGAGAAAACAGTTCTGGGCTGTGCAGACTTAATTTGCCACTTTTTGGTGGTTGAGGAACAACCACAGCATGAGATCAGCTGGAGCCCAAGGCGCTGGCACAAGCCACAAGGCAGAGCCGCAGGGGGCACAGGGGGCACAGGGGGCCAGGGAGGCCAGGAGGGCCAGGGGGGCCAGGGCAGCAGGAGGCTGTCTCTGCTCCCTGAGTGGCCCCTGAGCACAGCGGGGTCTTTCACCTGCATCCCCGGGCACTGATGGTGCTGTCGAGGTCACACCATGCCCGCTGCTGGGTCAATAGCCCCGAGGGTCCCGAGGAGAAGTCAGCATGGCAGTGCCCATGAAGGACGCCTGTCGTCCTCTCTCTCCACTGCTTCTTTGTTGGAATGAAACGTGGAGCCGCCCAGAGGTGCCGATGCCACGGTTTCCCTCCTGCGGTCGCCTGCAGCGGAGGCCTGGCTCCTCCAACACCCCATGGAAGAGGCTAGAAAGGCGAGCGCCTTCCGTGCTTCAGAGAGTGGACGTGTAGAGCAGGCCCTGAGCGCAGGCTTGGCGTAGGAGGCTGTGGCCGGAGCACCCCGCGGCGGGCAGACCCCTGGTGCCGGAGGACGCTCTGGCTCTCGGGCCGCTGCTGACACAGGGGTTCTGCTCCACTTTATGGAGTGTGAGGGCCGCACACTTCATCGCGGGCAGCGGGTCAGGGCCCCTGGCTCAGTAAATCTCTGGTGGGAGAGAACTTCGTTAATGAGCAGCACGTAGCTGAGAGAGGTCGTCTTTTTAACGTAGCATCCAGCCTGCGTCCCGGTGATGGATCTGGAAGGAGGCGATCCCATTAACCTCTGTGCTGTGCTGATGAAGTCATGTGCCCTGATGGTCGGATCCGGGAGCCGCGGCCGCCGCGCCCTCGCTGATGACGCTCTCCGGTGGCGTCCGGCTGGCCCAGTGCCGGCATCGGCCTCAGGCAGCACGGAGTGGCGCCCAGTCTGGTCACTTAGCTGGGCAGGTGACCCTGGGCAGCCTTCACCTCCACATCCTGTCCTTCTTACTGAACGCAGTGCGTGGGGTTGGTGTGGGGTTTACACATCCTTACAATTATCCAGGATGACTTTTAGATAAAGAAAGAAGAATCTCTGTGAGAGAGCGTGCCTTTTCTTATTTCATACGGAGGGAAAGAGCCTGTCTGTGTGGGAGCGGGAACTTGTAATCTCTCCCTGCCTTCCTGCCTCCTGGAGTTGGTACCTGAAGTGGATGAGAGAGAATATGGGAGCGCAGACAAGCACAAACCTGAGTTGATCTGATTTCACT
Source organism: Myotis lucifugus (assembly GCF_000147115.1). Taxonomy (NCBI): domain Eukaryota; kingdom Metazoa; phylum Chordata; class Mammalia; order Chiroptera; family Vespertilionidae; genus Myotis; species Myotis lucifugus. The sequence continues at coordinate 8,748 of NW_005873748.1, read as the reverse complement.
TTGCACACGACACGGAAGGGCTGCTCCTTGAACTGGTCAAGCCTTTAGGTGTGGGTGTGACCGAACAAAACCAGAGGTGACCTGCGGAGGCGGGGGGTCGCTCTCCTCTGCGTCTGCAGCCTAATCCAGGGGACACGGATGGTGGCGAAGGGGTCCAGGTGAGTGAGGAGACAAAACGGAAGCGCGGCGAGGTCCCCTGAGAGGCACGCTGCGGACGGGTGACGCCCTCGGCTGACTGGGCAGCAGAGATGGAGCCACAAGGACAGACCAGGGCTGGGGTCGGGTGCCATCCTGGACCACAGATACGGAGAGGGGCTCCGTCCGCCTGAGCCCGCCCCGCCGAGTCCCGGGGATGCTCCCAGGACGGAGGATAGGACACGAAGCCACAGTTCAAAGACGTTAAAGGTCACACTGCCCACAGAACAAAGGGGTGGCAAGGAGAAGTGAGGGCAATTAGCAGAGCGCCGCTCCTTTGTGACACGCCTGTAAATTGTCTCAAGGCGGCCGCTCATGGGAACGCTGCGGCGCAGGTCGGGCCTTTCTGTAATTACGGAGGGTGGTGCCGCTGCCCCCGTCCCCGGTCCCGGTCCCAGGGCCCCACTCCCGAACTGATTAACCCTCCCAGTTCACTCATGTGGGGTCGTGTGAACTACATTTAACCCTTCTTCCAAGATTCGTCCCCACCCGTCACCTCATCGCAGGCTTCCCTGGCTCGTCTAGGTCTCCCTGACAACCGGCTTCCTCCTTAGAGTTCGTGTGATCCGAAACACACAATTTAGCATTTTTTCTAAACGGCCTCTTGTTATTTCTTCTCCCCAGTTAGAGCGGGGTGGGAGCCTGTTACACTTCGTTTATTACCCCTTCGGAGCCCGAGCACAATTCTGAAAACAGAATTAATAAATGCTCAGGAACCAGTGAGCCCTGCGAGCTGCCTGCGGCCCTCTCACCTCCCCTCTGCTGAGGGAAATATGCTAAGATCCAACTCTCTTTACCTTTTCATTTTTCCTCTTTGTTTAATCTG
>NW_005873748.1:0-5381 GCF_000147115.1 Myotis lucifugus | reverse complement strand
TGATGGGCCAGGCCTCCGACAAGCACCGGTCACAGGCTAACAGGCATGAAGAGGCGAAGGGAAGGCAGCTTCCAGTGTTGCTATAAGGAGAGCAGGAGCCCTGAGAGCCGTGGCTGTGAGATGAGGCCGAGGGCGCTGCACTGTGCCGGCCTGAGTCTACGCGGGGCTTCCGGGCCACTTCCTGCGGAGTGTTTGTGGAGGATGGAAACTAAACGCAGCCACTCCTTGTTTCTTGAACATCGCCCATCTGAACAGTTCGGTTCTCCACCAAGTTTCTCACAGAAAGAAATGTCTGGTTGTCGACCCAAACTTTGGTTTTTGACCTAAGAACCCTTTCGTGCTGACACCTCAGCGGGACAAAAAGCGGGCGCCACAAAGAGAGCAGAGGATGCTTTGTTGCTAGAAAATCAATGATGAGCACAGTTTAAAAACATAGAGACCATCAAGAGCGCTAATGTTGCTAAGGGTGTAAACGAAGCAACGACCACAGGCAATGGAAGAGGTAGAAAGACTGTTGTTGATTTGGATGAAGGAGAAGCAGTGAGCAGGTGACAGCGTTGCCGAGGCAGTGACATATGAATAAGTAAAGATGCCGCATGCTGACCTGAAAGACACCCTGGACCGCGTGCTGGGAGTGGTTCCTTTAAGGCTAGAAGGGGTGGTTCAATAAATTTAAGAAAAAAAATGTTTGTTTATAGATTAAACCGTCCATTAGACATGTACTGTATATAAGGAAGGTGGCCCTAGCCAGTTTACCTCAGTGGATAGAGTGTCAGCCTGCGGACTAAAAGGTCCCAGGGTTCGATTCCTGTCAAGGGCACATGCTCAGGTTGCAGGCTTGATCCCCAGTAGTGCAGGAGGCAGCCAATCAATGATTCCCTCTCATCATTGCTGTTTCTATCTCTTTCCCCCTTCCTATCTGAAATCAATAAAACTATATTTTTTTAAAAAAAGAAAGGTTAACAGGGAATCATTTGGGAGTTTGGAACAGATTAATTCATTTTACATTATTTCTAATGGGGAAAAATGATTCGGTTTTTGAACAAATTATTTCTCAAACAGCCTTCCGGGAAAATTACATTCGAGAACCGGGGTTCCAGTGTAAAGATGGCGTCCTCTCTAAGGACTTTGGGAAGGACAGGGGTGGGGGTCAGAGGCCCGGGGGCAGCTCCCCTGCATCCCGTTTCCTTCTCCATCAGCGCTCCTGGGGTCACACTGCCAGCTGGGTCGGCATCTGGGGCAGCCTCAGAAGCACTTCCTCTAAATAATTTAGCTGCAGGCGCTCAGAAGGTGGGAGACAGGAGTCACACCTGGGCAGGTCTACAAATCAAGTGTGCCACCTCAGACACGGAAGCTGGGGAGAAGCTCAGGTTCCCATGCTTGGATGGAAACATGGCATCGCGCACCTGCACCGCGGGCACCTGCAGCACTCACACCTGCATCACACAACCTGCAGCACACACACCTGCACCGCACACACCTGCAGCACACACCTGCAGCACTCACACCTGAATCACACACCTGTAGCACACAACCTGCAGCACACACACCTGCACCACACACACACACCTGCAGCACACATCTGAACCACACACACCTGCAGCACACACACCTGCAGCACACATCTGAAACACACACACCTGCAGCACACACACCTGCAGCACACACTTGCACCGCACACACCTGCAGCACACACACCTGCAAAACACACACCTGCAGCACACACACACCTGCAGCACACATCTGAACTGCACACACCTGCAGCACACACACACACCTGCAGCACACACCTGCTTCACATGCACCTGCAGCACACACACCTGCAGCACACACCTGCAACACATGCACCTGCAGCACACGCACCTGCAGCACACACACCTGCAGCACACACCTGCAACACATGAACCTGCAACACATGCACCTGCAGCACACACACCTACAGCACATGCACCTGCAGCACACACACCTGCAGCACACGCACCTGCAGCACACGCACCTGCAGCACACACACCTACAGCACATGCACCTGCAGCACACACACCTGCGCAGCACACACACACCTGCAGCACACGCACCTGCACAGCCCACACTTGCAGCACACACAAGAGAGGCCACAGTTTTACCGACGACTTCTTTGGTGCTGGGATCCACTGGACTCTAAGGACAGACGTCTACATGCAGTCTCTCTAGTGGCCAGTGCTAGTCCCCAAAGTGGCTGGGGTTCCCTTGCTGGCAGCACAGGGTGAGTGTGGCTCACCGGGCTCTGTCTAGAACACCCAAAGCAGATAGGTCACAGCGGTAGGGATGCCACTGAACAAAAGGGCGTGGGGCTGTGGGTGTCACTGCAGGGTGGCCTGGCCTCACTCAGGCTCACAGGGGTCCCAGGGGCTGCTGTCAGCAGGAGGCACGCGGGACCATCCCAGAGGAAGGCAGACGAGGAGCTGAGGGAGGTGGGTGACTGTGTGGCGTTGATTGATGACAGGGCCGAGTACAGCAGACATGGGGAGGCTCCGTGGAACATGTAAAAGCTGGACCTGGGTGGCTGTTACAACGAGCCTGATAGCGGGGCTGTGGCACGTCAGTCAGCCCAGCACATGAGGTGAGGCGTGGGACACAGGCGAGGCAGCGAGCAGCCACACTGTGGACGGTGGCCTGCTCTGCTTTTCAAGGGTCAGGTTGAGGAGTTGTTAGACAAAGATCACTGGACAGTCCTAATGGCTGGACGTTTCTGATCACTCGGCTCAAATGCCGTTCACTAACCCAGGCGACTGCCCCGAGGTGGCAGGGCCGAGAATAAGGCTGCGCTCCTTAACCTGCAAGGGCTCCTTGGAGTTGAGGCTGAAAAGCGCGTTGCGACTCCCGTCTCCTGCCTGCAGGGAGCAGCCTCCCCTCTCCCGCGGGTGGCTACTTGCTGCCCACGCATGCTCTCCGGCAGGTGTGCCCACGCGGGGTCTCCAGCAGCTGTGCCCACTCGGGGTGTCCAGCAGGGTGTGCCCGAGCGTGGTGTCCAGCAGGTGTGCCCACGCGGGGTGTCCAGCAGGGTGTGCCCGAGCGTGGTGTCCAGCAGGTGTGCCCACGCGGGGTGTCCAGCAGGTGTGCCCACACGGGGTCTCCGGCAGGTGTGCCCACACGGGGTCTCCAGCAGGTGTGCCCACGCGGGGTCTCTAGCAGGTGTGCCCACGCGGGGTGTCCAGCAGGTGTGCCCACACGGGGTCTCCAGCAGGGTGTGCCCACACGGGGTCTCCAGCAGGGTGTGCCCACACGGGGTCTCCGGCAGGTGTGCCCACACGGGGTCTCCAGCAGGTGTGCCCACGCGGGGTCTCCAGCAGGTGTGCCCACACGGGGTCTCCGGCAGGTGTGTCCGGCAGCGGAGGCCATCAGCTCTGACAGTGTCCTTTCCAGGCAGGTGCCCCACACAGGTGCTCGCCGCTGCCTGCTGACAGGCTGTTTCCTAACAAGTCCAACTTTAGAGCCAGAATGGGGTCCACAGCCCAGCAGCCGAGAACTCATCTCCGCTTCAGCTACACAGGCCAGTGCCAGGCAGCATGTGACCATGGTCTGCGGTGTGAGCCTGGGCTCTTCTGGGGAGAGGGTGCTCACAGCTTCCCATTCTTCTCTCCCGCCCTCAGGTGCCTCTCGCCATCTAGCACCACTGGCGCCCTCCTGAGCGCACCTGGGTCCTCGCGTCCCTGCCGGCTGCCCTCCGGGCTCCTGCACCTGCTCAGCAAGCAGCCTCGTCCTGCGTGCGGTTTGCAGCCACCCGGGCTTGTTTGCTGATTGAGCCTCCAGCACCCGTGTCCAGTTCCCCTGTGGAGCATTTGTCCTTATTCACAGTCCATCTTCCACCCAAGACAGGGACATATACAACGTGGTCGTACAGTATTAGTTCAAGTCGCCGTGGCTGCCAGCGTCGCTCGGTCACGTGAAAGCAGGACAGTGTCCTGGTTAATTAACTCCTGGGCTTAGGGAATTCATCAGATGTGTCCACATTTAAACTTCAGTCTGCCTCTTCCTAGCTGGGTGGTCTCCTCTCTGAACCTCAGTCTACTTGTCTGAAACTGGACGGAAGTCACCTCCGGGGACAGTAATGAGCATGATGACATCACAGTGGGACAGGTCAGACACCAACAAACAGCCACCAGCATCACGTGGCTCCGTGCTCCTCACTTTCCCTGATGCCTCTGCTCAGACATTCAGGTTCCCGGCCGCTGCTTCCGCGTTTTCATCGCTGGCTGTTCTGGCCGCCACAGTGATGCCCTGGTTTCCAGGGCCTGGTCTCGCTTTGGGCAACAGCAAGGGGGTCAGTGACGAAGGCTTGTGAGGGCGACCAGGGCCAGGTGGCAAGTCCTCCGAAGGGAATTTTCAGGCTTTGCGCTCGATGCAAAAATTTATACAGGTGACAAGTCGATCAAAACTCAGCATCTCCAAGAAGACAAGTGCATGGCCACAGCACAGAAACATGCAGGAGCGAGCCGAGCGCCGGGCTCCTTCCGCGGCTGGTCTCGGCCGGGGAGCCTAGTCGGTGGTCTCAGTTCACAGGCTGTTATTTCTACTCAAATGACTCTCCGCTTCATAACCATGAATATTTATAACTTACAGAGTAAAGGCATTTCTATTTAGTGAGAAGGTTAGACGGACATCTAGGCCTTAAGGTTGATACACACTATTTTCTAAGACTTAAAAAGTTTTAAAGACTCAAATCAGGACAGAGTGTGTTTTTATTCCCTGCTTTCTAACAGTCTCAGGTTACTGGGAACCAAAGAAACATGTACTTAATTATCGAACAAATTCCCAGGCCCCCGTCCATGCCAGTCCGCCGGGCGCCTGGGCCACCTGCCCTACAGAGAGGCTCCTCAGGGAGAGGAGTGGGCATGACGAGGAGAAACGAGGCTGGGAGGACACAGAGCTCTGGGGCGGCCCTGGGTGTCAGTCCTCCGGAATGTTCAGTACCCCAGCCTCCCCTCTCTACAAACAAGGTGACAGCACGACATGCTCTCCATGGTCCCACGAGCTCTGACATTCTCTGGCCCAACTCCAGGCTTCATGTCACATCCAATAACCTCGCAAAAGTCCTTTCCCTTCTTCATTCTCAGCCTTCATCTTCCACAGCCCTCCTGCCAGTGACCTCCACACACAGCAGACACAATGACCTTCACACAACAGACACAGTGACCTTCACACACAGCAGACACAGTGATCTTCAAACACAGGTCACAGTGACCTTCACACAAAGCAGACATGGTGACCTTCACACACAGGTCACCATGACCTTCACACACACCAGATACAATGACCTTCATACAGGCCGCAAATGACCTTCACACAAAGGTCACAATGTCCTTCACACAGGTCACAGTGACCTTCACACAGCAGGCATGGTG
>NW_005873747.1:12147-21071 GCF_000147115.1 Myotis lucifugus | reverse complement strand
ACCAAATGTAATATATTACATACATGTGTTCACACTTGTGAAATATATGTGCTTTGAGGTGTCCCCCAAATATATATACTACAGGGTGTCCCCCCAAATTTAAACACACTTCAACAGCTGATAACTCAATTTTCACTCCATTTCAGTGTTAACAGATTTAACGTAATGGTTGAAGCCAGACTGAACTTTGAACAAAGAAGATGAATCCTCTGGACTTTCTTTTGGGGACACATAAAGGATGAGGTGTCTGGCACAGAAAGGGCCACAGTCCAGGCATTGAGGCTGCTGTTGACAGAAGATGTGAACAAACAGAACCCAGTGATTCTTGGTGTTTGCCATTCCAATGCTTCCTCGGCAGCAGTGCCTGGACCAGAACTAAGGCATGCGATGGAGGTGCAAACAACAAGATTCGTTCCTTCCAGTTGTTGTTTGTACATATCTCTTAACGTAGCTGCCCTGTATTCCTCAACCATTATTTGTTGTCTGTTGTCAACTTTATCTTTTATGTATCCCCATAAAAAGCCTAGTGGAGAAATTTTCTTCATTCAAATCTTAGTTTGGCTTCACCCATTTTTTCCAATCAGTTAAACTTGAAAAGCGGTGAAAATTTAGTGAGTTATCAGCTGTTAAAGTGTGTGCACATTTTTTTGGAATTCTACTTTCTGTTCCATTGGGACTCATTTTTTCCCACCGGATTCTTACCTGTGTGTACATTGGAGGGGGGGGGGCACCCTATATTTACATTCAAAAGGCAGTCATTCTTGTCCTTCAGGAGTTGATTTATTATTTCTTTTCACTGTGTGCACATTTTTTGGACAACCCTATGTTTACATCCCATAGGGAGTCATTCATTTTATCAGGAGTCTGACCTCTGTATACCAATCTTGGGGACACTCCATGATTATATTCCAAAGGGATTCATTCATGTTTATCGGGAGTCTGATCTCTGTGTACCTTTGTTGTGCGGACACTCTATGAATGTTCTATAGGGAGTCATGTGTTTGCATTGGGAGTCTCACCTGCTGCTGTGTCTATTTGGCCGGGTTCCTGACACATTTTTTTTCCTCTTGCTTGCTAAAGGTGCTCATTGTGGGATGTACTAAATCTGGTGATTTGGGTTCTATAAGGATTTTCTCCATTTGAGCTAAAGTACTGAGAAAGAAATGTTAACATGGTCCATTTTCTGAGTGCTTTGAATTTTGTATTAAGTAGCTATTGATTCTGGAACACAAGGATGGGTTTGTAATAAAATGAGATGTTGTAGAATTGAGTCGTATTTTTCCTCACCGCTCGTCACTGGCAGCACTGTTGGGGCGTTGGGTCTCCGGGGTCCCTGTTCATCCCCCCAGTCTCCCCGGCCCCTGGAATCCACCAGCTCCTTTTGCCTGGAGGTGAGAGCATGGGAAAGCGAGGTTTCCTGTTTACCATGCAACAGCGTTTATTTTACGTTCCTATTAGTTGAATCCCATTTTTATATGGGATTTTTATCAAAACAGGAGGTAAGCTTAAAGTGATCCCTTGGATTTTTCCAAGGCCATTCAACCAGGAAGTGTCAGGAGAAGGAGGCAGGGAGGAAGGCAGGTAGAGATCCCCTCCTGACCTAATCTAATGGTGTTCAGTCCAGCTGCCACCTGCATGACCCCTTCCTTCCTCACCAAACCTCTCCTGTAAGTTGTCTCCTGTCACTTCCTTCCCCATTCTTTCCTGAGGTCCTGCAGCTGTGGGAGCTGCCCACTCAGCTGAGCTGCCCTCCCCAATGCTTTGAGCCAAACTGAGCAGTAGCACCTGCAGGCTTCCTCCCCTGCGCCTTTGACTTTTGCAGAATCTGACACTGGCCAGTCACCCCTTGGAGCTCTCAGCCTCTGTCCCATGATTCTCTCTCCTCTGGGACAGGTCTTCAGCGCTCACACTTGCCATTTTCTCTGTCACTGCTTAATTCCTCCTGCAAACACTCATTTAAAGCTTCCTGTGTGCTCTCTCCCATGTTCCACCACGGAGGCAGCCCCCTCCCCCTCTGCAGGGCTGACACACCTGGTCCCCTAGCATGGACTGCTATTGAGCTTCAGGTCTGAGGTCAGCTCCCTTTAGACCCCCTGCCCTCCCTGCAGGCTTCCTCCACTCTCCCTGGCTTCTCTGGGCTCCCTACTTATCCACTCACACCAGCTGTCAATCACAGAAGCCAAAAAGCCTATGGTGCAGGCTGGACCCCTCCTCTCTTCACTTCCCACAGGTGATCACTCCCCTGAATGTGAGAATGGGTATGCAATCTGCCTGCCCATTTTAGCTGACTGTTCTCATCACAGGTCCCCCCAACACCCTTGTCCTTGGGTCTTGGCAAGGGCTTATCAACTGGTCTGTCTGCCTCCTGCAAATCCTCAGCCCCATGGCACCTCTAGGCATTCACCCCAGTGACCTTCCTTTTTGAACCTCCCTCCCCAAAGCCTCAACACTAACTACACCATTTCTTTGTGGTCTAGCTTCTTAATGGGTCACTTCAGGGTGCACCTAATTCTCTATGACCCCTCACCCCTGCCTCCAGACCCAGTTAATCTCACACACATCCAGAGCTTTCATTGCAATCTTCCCAGAATGCTTCAAACACCTCTAGCGCCAGCCTCTCCTGGGAACCTCCAGATCTGTTTCCAGCTTGGATGTCCCAAGACATCTCCAACACAAAATGCTCAGCAAACTATTCACCATCCTCCCCCACCAAAGCCTCCGTGCTCCTCCTCTCATCACCTCTGTCGCTGTCATCCAGGCCCTTGTTGGGCCTCCCGCTCTCTTTCCCATGTCCTGTCCATCACTCCCTCAGCTGCTTCCAACTCTAATGTCTCACTCACATAGCCAAACAAGCCCAGCTGTTGGGGCCCCCTGGGCAGTACCATGGGCTCCTGTTGCTGAGGGGTCATTCCAAACCATATCACGCTGAGTTCCAGGGCCCCACCTCTACCCTGGCCTGGGAGCTGTGTGATCTGGGAGTGGGAAATATCCAAGTGAGAGCTCAGGGCTGAGGTCTGCCTGCAGAGAGGGTGGGATCACCTGTGGCAGCACAGGGGTTCTCCCTGGGGAGAACAGCAAAGTGAGAAAATCAGAAAATGTCAGACAAATCTTGGGAAGGAAGCATCCAGCCAAATGTTTATCAACCAACCAGAGGAAGAGGAGGGAATATGTTTACATGTTTGCATACGCACACATACACACACATGTATATATACATGTAGGTAGACACCCCATTGATTCCCTTAGAAAGCTCTCATTTTTTTTTTTTTTTGCCAAACAGGTATATTTATCGCCCACCTATGCTTGCCCTCAACTAGTGGATGTGTGTGGTTCCAAAATGCATGTCACAGGTCACATCCTAAGGCACTCTTGGTTTGGGCTTCAGCTCCTCACGGAGTGGCTCACTGGGCCCAAGGTCACATAGGCCAGTTAGAAGTCACAGTGAGGCTTGAACTGGGGGCTGACTGACTCCCAACTCTAGGGTTATCTTTCTAGCCCCATGCAGTCTCCCGAGTGACCTGGTTGTAGAAATCCAAAGTCAGAGAAGCCTTGCCTGTCACGGGGCCCAGCTCTAGGGACTTTCCTGAGGCAGCCGCCCTGGTGAGCATCACAGGACTGAGCTAACAGAGGACCAGATGCAACTGAACGGCCTGTGCTTCTCTCAGGCCTGAGCAAGGGGTCATGAGTCTAGAGCTGTGTGTGTGTGTGTGTGTGTGTCCAAGGGTGACGAGAGCACAAACTGTGACAACAATCAAGGGCTTGTCTGTGTCTCCTCCCTGGCACTTGTCCCTCTCCTCTTGGCAGACTGCCCGCCCCAGGGACAGCTCTGAGGGGTCTTGGAGGCAATGTCCCCTGCCTGCTGGCCAGAACATGCTATCACCCTGTCCTCACTATGGTGGCAGCAGGGACCTCAGCAATTTTTATTTTTAAAGTGATCTCAATTTTAATTCCTTCTTATCACTTTTGCCTTATTGGTTTACTCAGGGTAATGGCTGCCCTGACGTCAAGATATTTGGAGATATTTCAGCCAACACAGTCAACATGGTCCTACCTATGCCCTTGTCTTCAAAATATGCTGCTGGGCCCTGGTGGTGTTGCTCAGTGGTTGAGCGTCGACCTACTGAGTACTATTCATGGGAAGACAGCATCCTGACTCCTTCTCTATACAGCATATTGGGAGTAAAAATGATGCATCCAGGTGGAAATATGATTAGGGGTTGGAAGACAGACAGGGAATGGAGAAGTCAGAAATAGACACTGAGAGAGTCACTGGCTGGCTGGCTGAAAATAATGACTCTCCAGTAGTGATAGAATAAAAATTGGGGGATATCTCGGGAATATTCAAGAGATAGGGGGCAACTCTTCTATGGTTTTGACTTGCCCAGCAGATTTCCACATACACACGTGTACACGCCTATGTTTGCTTGCACACACATATACACATAACTGACTGCCCCCCACCCCTGGAAGCACAGAAGAAGAAGCTGCCAGAAGAAGAAGCCACCCACCTTTGGTCCAGGTGCCAGTGCCTGCAGCTGGCCGCAGCCCAGGAGATGGACAAGCCATCCACCTGAGGTCCAAGGCTGCAGCCACACAGAGAAGCTGCCAGTCCTGTGTTCCAGGGCGCCAGCGCCTGTAGCCAGGGAAATAGGTTCCCTATTCTCCTACTGCAGTCATTACTTCAATATTCTCCTTCTGAATTTCTCTCCTGTGCTGCAACCCAACTCCACTTTTCATCGGAAGGATACAGAACAGAGAGAGCAGTGTTAAAAGGTTACATTTTTAAGCCGGTATGTTGATACTTAAACATATAAATGGAAAGCTAGAGTCCTTAAGGTAACAAAGGCTACAAAGGACAGGGACAGCGCATGGCCTATTATATCCAGCAATCCATATGGGAACTGAAAACTTTGCAATGATGACAATTAGCGAAGATATGAATCAACTAAAATAGTTGACAGGGACAATTCTTTCATCTTTGAAAATATCTACATCAAATCTGCTTAAATAGATTTTCATCTGCATAATATAACACATTCTGATAAGACCACCACCACCACCAATGTGGTCAGTGTTGTGCCAATAAATGTTTAATAGCTGAGGGAACCCCCCCTTCGAGTGCACAAAATTTTGTGCACCGGGCTACTAGTTGATTATAAATTGCATTCAGATCCAGAGATACAGAAGCATTGATCAGACTGTCAAACCTCAGAGGGAAGGTAGGAGAGGGTGGGGGTAAGGAGGAGAGATCAACCAAAGGACTTGTATGCATGCATATAAGCCTAACCAATGGACACAGAGAACAGGGAGTAGGGGTGTCTGGGAGGGTAATGGCGGGATGAGGACACACATGTAATACCTTAATCAATGAAGAAATTCAAAAATGTTTTAATTTATTTCAGAGAGGTTAGAGAGAGGGAGAGATATAGAAATATCAATGATGAGAGATCATTAGCGATGGGCTGCCTCCTACATACCCCCTATTGGGGTGGAACCCACAATTTAGCAAGTTTTTTGACCAGGAAACTGAAGATAGTCATTGTGGTTGGTTTGGACAACCTGGATCAGAAAGCATGGTTATGGCTGAACTGTGGACCCTGTGGACAGAGTTGACCTTCTCTGCAGGAGGCCTCACAGTTTGCCTTGAGCCCCAGGCTGACTTCCGATGGGTGCTTTGTACACAGATGGCAATTTTCAGAACTGAATGCAAATAAAAAGACCAGTGGCTTACACTTTTGCTTAAAAGTGTATCTGTAAGGTACTTTAGTATACTCACCCCAATGATAGTACCCCAGAGGAAAATGACATACACAGAGGCAGAATTGATGATAAGCATCCACAGAATTTCAGAGGATCTGGCCAAAATTCACAACAACGGGAGAGGATATGGAATAAAAGAAATAAAATTTGAGATAATGAGGAGCCTCGGACATTTACAATAAATCTATCTCAAGAAATCATCCTTAGAAAGCCAAAATCAGCTTCCAAGATGCCCCTATTGGATTCCTGTGTTTTAAGAAAGACTGCAAGACCTGGCCAGTTAATCAGTGGTTAGAGCTTTGGCTCCAGGAGCGAATGGTCCCTGGTTCCACTATGGTCAAGGGCAAAGGCCTCAGTTGTGGGTTTAATCCTAAGGCCATGTCAGGGCACATAAGGGAGGCAACCCATTGATGTGTCTCTCTCTTGAGGATCTCTCTCTCTCTCTCTCTCTCTCTCTCCACCTCCTCCTACCATTCCACTCTATATAGAAGTCAATGAGAAAAAAACAAACAAACCTTAGGTGAGGATAAAATAAGTATTCTATATATTTAAAAATATATCCAGTGACTTTTTAAAAAGAGATGAAGAGAGAGAGAGAAAGAGAGAGAGAGAGAGAGAGAGAGAGAGAGAGATGAGAAACATCAAGTAGCTGCGTCCTGTATGCCACCTAAAGGGAATCCAGGAAGGTATATTCCCTGACCTGGAATGGAACCAGTGACCTTTCAGGGCAAGTTATGGTGCCAACCTACTGAAGTACAATGGGGCCAGGGAAGATTTTATACTTGCATTATTATTTATGAACTAGAGGCCTGGTGCATGAAATCCATGCACTCAGGGGGTGCCTCAGGCCGGCTTGTGCCCTCTTGCAGTCCGGGAGCCCTCCGGGGATGTCTGACTGCCCTGGAGGTGGGAGAAGCCCCCGCCACCACCACTGTACTCGCCAGTTATAAGCCCAGCTTCTGGCTGAGCGGTGCTACCCCTGTGGGAGTAGACTAACCACCAAAGGGCAGCTCTTGCATTGAGCATATGCCCCCTGGTGGTCAGTTCCTGTCATAGTGACTCCTTGGTTGATTTGCATATTAGCCTTCAATTATATAGGATTATTGAATTAATTTCCATACAACAACTCTAAAGCTACTTTACCACACCCTATATTTACCTCCTGTCTTTCATCATCTGTCTTCTACCTTCCCCATCCCTAAATGCATTTATTCATTTTCTTCCCTTACAAGATTAGTTCATATTTTTCATAAGATTGTAAGCACTATAAGGTGCGTATTCCTTAACAAATATTGGTCTCCTTCATGATACACACTTATTTTACATTCAACACTAATACTTATGTTAAATGTTAATTATTTTTTATTGCTGAGTAGTATTGTGTTCTGTATATGAACACTTTAACTATTGATCTGTTTATGGTTTTTGTTATTTCCAGGTTTGGGGTATTATAAATAAATTTTCTGGAAATGTTGCATTCAGTTATTTATATAAATGTATGTTTCACTTATCTAAATGTTACAGTGTAGGTGCGTGTTATGCTTTTGAAGATATGCAAAACTGTGATCTAAAATAGTTGAGTGTTTCCTTCTACGTCCTGGGTGGATCAGGGTTCGGGATCTGAAAAGAGGAGCCGCACACAAATGAGAGAAAAAGACACGAGATAATTTTGCAATATTAGGGGACCAGGCCGGCAAGTCCCGAAGGACTTCCACCTAAGCTCAGGCCACTCCGATCTTTTATTGAGGTTGGAGTAGCCTTAGGGTAAGGAGGTCTGTCTGGGATAGACCTAAGGTAAGGTGGTTTGAATGACACATGGATTAGCTCATCAGTAGACAATTTCCAGAAATTGGCAAAATATTTGATCAACAATAATCAACAAGGATCTACACAAGTATCTAAGGAAATAAGGTGGGGATGATGCTTACCTACCATTATCTAGGGAATTCAGTGAACTAAGGTGGGGATGATCCTTCAGCTAGATTAACTGGGTGGTGTCTAATTAACTGGGTGGTGTCTAATTAACTGGGTGGTGCACAGTCCTGAACTTTGCTAGGACTTTCAAAGGCTACTGGCTTTTGGGGGGTCTCTGTCTATATTCAGTTAGTGAAGACAGTAAATGGTTGCTGGCATAAAATGGTCATTCCCTTTGGCTTCCCAGAAACACACAAGAATGAAAATTCTAGTTTTTCTTTATCCTTGTAAATACATGCAATCCTATATAATAATAGAGAAACATGGTAATTAACCGTAGCTCCGACACGCTGGTAATTAAACATAGCTCTGACACGCTTCCCATTGGCCACTCTGTGAGATATGCAAATTAACTGCCAACCAAGATGGCGGCCGGCAGCCAGGCAGCTTGAAGCCAACAGAAGGCTTGCTTGCTTCAGTGATGGAGGAAGCCAACATTCCCCATCTGCCGCTGCCAGCCTCTGAGCTTTCAGTTTAAGAAACATTGTTGCAATTATAGAAGCTAAAAAAAAAAACCCAGAAGCTGCTTTCAGCCAGCTGGGCCTCAGAGCTAGAGTTGAAACAGTGTTTCGATTATAGAACCCAAACAAACCAGATACCTGCTTTCAGCAGCCGAGGTCTCAGAGCTGGAGCCAAGCCTCAGAGAAAAAGCTGGCTCTCAGTTCCAGTGACAGCCAAAGAAGGTAAATAAATTCAAGAATAAAAGAAAAAAGGAGAGGTTTGGAGCTTCAGTATCCTGCCAGCCTGAAAATGGCCCTCAGCCCCTCACCAAGACTGGCCACGCACCCCAGTGAGGACCTCAACCCTGAAGGGGGTGTGACCAGTGGCAAACAGCCATCATCCCCTCACCCAGGCTGGCCAGGCACCCAAGTGGGACCCCCACCCTGATCCAGGACACACTTCAGGGAAAACCAACCGGCCCCCACCTGTGCACCAGGCCTCTATCCTATATAGTAAAAGGGTAATATGCCTCCCAGGACTGGGATCAGCAGAGCTTCGAGGCCTCCTGAACCCGGGATCAGTAGAGGAACAAGGCCTCCCGGCACTGGGATCAGTGGAGCCGCGAGGCCTCCAGGCACCAGGATCAGCGGAGCCACAAAGACCTCCTGGCCCCTGGAGCAGAGTGACAGGGGGAAGAGCCCAAACCCCCTGCTCTCCCTGCGGCTCTGTGTGTGACAGGGGGAGGGGCC
>NW_005873747.1:0-11541 GCF_000147115.1 Myotis lucifugus | reverse complement strand
CTCATCATGATCAGTTTCAAACTGACAAAATGATGGCACTGAACATGGGCCTGATAAGATATTTCAGTAGCAAATCATACATATTATTTCCAACATGCTGATGCAGTAGGTACAAATATACTCATGAACATACAAAATAAAAAAAAATATACTCATGAACATTCATGATAATATAGTAAAATAATAGAAAGTGGCAAGTTTTAAACTTTGATGTAAGTATAAGTGATTTAAAGCATACATTCAAAATATTTTTATGGATTTCAGAGAGGAAGGGAGAGGGGGAGAAAGAGAGAGAAACATCATGATAAGAAAGAATCGCTGTTAGATTGCTTCCTGCATGCATCACAATATGAATTCAGCCCACCAATTGAGCATGTGTCCTGACCAAGAATTGATCAGTGACCTGCAGGGTCATGGTTTAACAGTCAACCACTGAACCACACCAGCTGGGCTCTTCTAAGACTTTCAGGGATCCCACTCAAGCTGTAACCAGGGTAGCAATGAGCAGTGGCAGCTCATCTAGGCTAACCCCCTGAATCTGCTCTTAAGACCTCCTTTACTCTGAATGCCCAGTGAGCTAACAGCAGCCTCACTTTGGCTCATTTATTTCCCACAATGTTTCTAGAGAGGCAAAGGAGCCACGCCTGGTCTCCGTGCTGTTGCTTGTTCTATTAGAAGGCCTACATTTTTTCATTATTCCCAGCTTCAATTAACGTACCCTCAAAATCTTCTGAACTCGTGTTGTGAAATCTTTTCTAACATGAGTAATGAACTCAAACTCTACAGACCAAGCTGAGGCAGACCCGCTCTAGGCTCCTTCCTGTTGGTGAACACAGCTCTGCCTGGGACATACTCTATAAAGAGAGACCAAGGCATGATTTTTCTTTGAGAACTTGAAAGAAATGTGATAGCCCTCATTCACTTCAGTGTTGTTGACTCAAATCAATCTTAACACTATTCCTTTTTTTAATTGATTTTTAGAGAGAGAGGGAGATGTAGAAAAATCAATGATGAGAGAGAATCATTGATCAGTTGTCTCCTGCATGCCCCCTACAGGGATGGAGCTCCTGAACCTAGGCGAGTGCCCTGACCTTGAATCCAGCCAGAGACAACTTGATTCATGGGTCCACGCCCAGCCACTGAGCCATGCCATATGTGCAAACTATCTTTTTTATTATAGACTCTATTAAAAATAGTCCCAGTTTCCTCCATCCTCAATCCCCTTTGCTTCCCTCTCTCCTGACCACACCATTTCTAGGCCCTCACCCCATTATTGTCTATGTCCATGGACTATGCATATATGTATATACTTGTAAAAATATATTTTTCTTGATTTTGGAGAGAGGAAGAGAGGGGGAAAGATAAATACATCAATGATGAGAGAGAATTACTGATTTGCTGCCTCCTGCACGTCCTCACCCCCACCCAATTGAGAATTGAACCTACAACCCATGTATGTTCCCTCACCAGGAATAGTACCAGGACCTCATGGATCATAGGTCAATGCTCAACCATTGAGCCACACCAGCTGGGCTATATTATTTAAAATTAAAAAAATGTATTTATCGTTGATAGTATTACAGATGTCTCCCATTTTCCCCTGTGCATATATTCCTTGGGGGATCTCTCCCAGTCCTCCCCATAACCCTCTCCTGGGAGATCTACCAGTCTGTTCCAGTTAACCAGGCCTCTGGTCCCATCTTTATCTTTCCCCAGGTCCTCTTGCTGAACACATCACCTGTATTCACCACTGTCATTGGCTGGGAACCTAGCCATCCTGTCAGTGTTTGGGAAAACTACATTACCCAGAAAGGAACGCCTGACGTGGGCGGAGCTAAAGGGAACTTTTGTTGTCAGGGCATCCCGTTAGGGCGGGACTTCCGCCGTCCTCCTCCTGGCGGGCATTTTAACCTCTTCACTTTCTTCAAAGTTTCACAGGCCTCAGCGCACTGGTCGTGAATAGGAGGAGGCCTAGGAGGCAGCGTCCTTGCTGTGCGGGGTGTGTCTGACGCTGGTTGGGCACCAACAGGCCGGTATCGGGGCCTCCGTGCCTCCCGGACTCCTCTCTGCCCACAGCGTTCCCGCAGCCTGACCCCGTTTAACCCCCCAGCCTTGGGGACTGGCGCCTCTCAGGTCCCGCCGCCCAGGAAGCCGCATCCAGAACAGTGAGTCTCTCCTGGGTGACCCAGGGTGTGATGGGGATGAGGGCCACAGTCTGCAGTGCCACCTTCTAAGGACACGGTGGTGGAGCTGAGGCAGGAGGATTAGGAAAACCCGGGTCTGTTGTGGATCTAAAGGCAACGGAGAGATGAGGTGAGGTTTTGCACGAGCAGTTTTACTTTCATTTTCAGAACGCTGGGGCCATAGATGGTTGTGAAAAAAAGAGGGAATTTTCTGAGGCCGGTTTCTAACTTTTCCTAACATTGCTCAGAGGAAGAACAGACTAGAAGGCAGAGGACAGCAGCTGTGGACAGGAAGGGGAAGTCCTGTAAATGATAAGGGAACTGGCAGAGTGAGCACTGAGGACTGAGCCCGGAGATAACACAGGCATCTAGAGGGCACCTCGCCTCTGGGTTGGGCAAGGGCACTGAGCAGGTGAGCCCATAGAACAGTGGTTCTCAACCTTCCTAATGCCGCGACCCTTTAATACAGTTCCTCATGTTGTGGTGACTGAAAGGGTGAGGGCTACGCCCTTCATCTTGCCCCAGATCCTCCATTTTTGGTGCAGCAGCCATTAGCCATGTGCTCAGCAAGGAGCTTCTTCCTGGAAGCCCAAGCCTCTGCTAGCCACACCTAGGATTTCTTTAAACTAACCAATGATAATCAAGTGAAGTGAGCGCCATAGACACAACCACATCCTGTATAACAAGACACCGACTTGCACCTGGCCAATTGGCAGGGACAGACTCAAACTACTCCTTTAAGTATTATGATTGATCATTTCAAAGAGATAAGGGAAGGCTATAGAGCTCCCCCAGGAATTGGAAAATTGTTAGAAATTGGATGGATTGTTCAAATTCTGAGTGAATGTCTGGTGAAAATGTGTGAGTGTGGAGGGATGGGGCCTGTCCTCTCCTCTCCTTTGTTTGGCTCCACAAATTTGGTCAGGGTGGCATCTGAGTGAGGATCTGTGAAAACAGGTCACCCCCTCCCTTGTCTGTCTCTCCTCACCGATCATCATGGGGTCGGGACAAAGTTTGTTTGTATAAAAACTTATGTCTAGGTATTTTGAAGTGAAATAATGCTGAAATATTGTTAGAGGACAGAATTGAATCTGTTGGTTGATTAAAAATATTACTGATTAAGAAATGCTAAATATTTGACTTGCCCGCTAAAAGTTTAAGGTTCGGATTGAATTGGGAAAAATTGTGTAGTTGTGGTAACTAAATGCCTTTGCTTATTGGTCTGATTAAAAATTAAAAAGGATTAATTTTATGACCTCAACTGAAAATTTTTAATACAGAAACCAGTTTAAATTTAATTGATATTCTTTAAGATAATTATAAAAGGTATAAACAGCTAATGAGATTTCAGTTTGTCTACAAAATAATGTTGGCCATCTACCTTTTAGGGATTTTGGTTTTCTCTGTCAAAAAAAAAAAAAAAAACAAAACAAAAAAAAGTGTAGACAGCCACCATTTTGAGCTGCATGACTTGGCAGCCACCGTGTCAGCCACATGGCTTGCCACTCCCCTGGTGGCCGCCATCTTGAAACAGCAAAGGCCCCTTCCTCTGATTTAGCCAAAAAGGAATGTCTGCTCACTGAGGCAGGATGGAATTTCAGGGGTGGAGCTTTAAGGCGGAGTTTTACTACAGAAATGTGGATGGTGCAGGAAGTGTGCTTGCCTTGCAGATTTATTTAATACTATTTTTAAGAAGATATTTTTAATGCTTCTAAGTCATTTTTCTAATCTCTTAAATCTTGAAAACCCTGCTTTCCTTAAACTAAGGACAAATAAAGGTTATATGTTCCCTCCCTAAACAAAAGTTAAATAGCTTATGTCAAAGTCTTTAAAAGGGACTGATAGCAGTAATCCAATTTCTAAAGTGAAGTATGGTGAGGATTGTTTCAGGTAGAAACTGTGGTTTCATACTGGTCTTAGAGTGCACATTTTTCCTTTTCCTGGGAGGGACAGCACAGCTGTCCCAGGGTTGGAGGGCTCCAGTTAACTTGTCAACTCAGTGTTCTGGAGACCCAGGACTGTGGTTTAGATAACATGCCTAAGTTTAACCTAGGTTACCCAAGGACTCTAGATAATGTGTTTACCCAAAACTGTGGTTTGGATTGCATGCTGTCTCTGCTTCTGTAAATTGCTTTTTCTGAAAACTAGGTTCCTCATTCCAAATCTTGGAATGTAGTCAATACATTTGTGATTTTTTGACTGCCTCTGTTATTTTCTCTTTAGTTTCCAATGCCCTAGGTCTAGGAGCTGTATCAGTGAAGAAATTGCTTTGGCATATGTCTGAGATTTTGTTGCCTTTGGATTCCTCTTGTATTTTTATGATTTCCCATCTTACATTTAAGTCCTTTATCCATTTTCAGTTTATTTTTGTGTATGGTGTAAGTTGGTGGTCTAGTTTCATTTTCTTGCATGTATCTGTCCAATTTTCCCAACACCATTTATTGAAGAGACTATCTTGACTCCATTGTAAGTTCTTGCCTCCTTTGTCAAATATTAATTGAGCATATTGGTTGGGGCTGATTTCTGGGCTCTCTATTCTATTCCATTGATCTATATGTCTGTTCTTGTGCCAGTACCAGGCAGTTTTGAGAGCAGTGGCTTTGTAATACAGCTTGATATCAGGTATTGAGATCCCACCTACTTTGTTCTTCTTTCTCAGGATCCCTGCAGCTATTTGGGGTCTTTTTTTATTCCAGATGAATTTTTGGAGAGTTTGTTCTAGGTCTGTGAAATATGCTGTTGGTATATTAATGGGAAGTGCGTTGAATTTTTAGGTTGCTTTGGGTAGTATGAACATTTTATGATGTTGATTCTACCAATCCATGAACATTGTATGTTCTTCCATCTGTTTATATCTTCCTCTATCTCTTTAGAGGAAGATATGTTGATATGTCCTGTAGTTTTCTGAGTAGAGGTCTTTTACCTCTTTAGTTAGGTTTATTCTTAGGTATCTTAATTTTTTTGGTATGACGGTAAATGTGATTGCTTTTTTAGTCTCTCTTTCTGTAAGTTCACTATTGATGTATAGAAATGCCATAGATTTCTTGGTGTTGATTTTGTATCCTGCTACATTGCCGAATTCATTTATTAAGTCTAGTAGTTTTTTGATGGACTCTTTAGGGTTTTTTATGTACAATATCATGTCATGTGCGAATAAGAACAGTTTTACTTCCTCTTTTCCAATTTGGATGCCTTTTATTTCTTCTTGTCTAGTCGCAATGGCTAATACTACATTTCTACTTTTTTTTTTCTGACATACATGACACTGTGCTAACTTGTCATCTCACCTGGGACTTCCTGGCCGTTGACTACCTTCACTGTATGGCCTTTTTGCATCACCTGTTCCTCTGCATTGCTCCATCTTCAGTATTCTCTAACATTGACCTGTACATGTGTTATGAGATGCACCTACAAGCTTAAATAGTTCTTGAACATCAGGTACTAATTTATTGAATAGTAGAGGCCTGGTGCATGAAATTTGTCCATGAGTAGGGTCCCTAGGCCAGGCCAGCGATCATGGCCGATCAGATTTTCTGCCTGCCCACCTCCTCCATCCCTTGCCACACGCGTGCCACCACCGCATGGTTTCCCCTTGCACGCTGCCACCGCATGGTTCCCCCACCTCCTCCTTCCCTCGTTTCCCCTGCTGCTGCCATTGGTCACCCACCATGTTCCCCACTGCCTCCTGGTGGTCAGCACATGTCATAGCGAGCGATCGTTCTCCAGGACTAACTCCGAAGGGGTCACTTTGCATATTACCCTTTTATATATGTAGATTACTTGGAATGAGACATAACCATATTTCAGCACAGCTTTCCACGTCACCAGCAGACAAACCATGCTCAACTCTGTTAGCAGAAGAATGAGCTGAAGATCCTGCTTCTCTTCCACGTGGTGCTTACCGCATGTGTCATATTTTGTTTGAGATCTTCATTGTTTTGTGATCTTCAGTAGCCCAGACCTTCATGGGAGTAACTTATAATCCTTCCTATAGATCTTTTGTTGTGAGTCAATTGCACGGAACTGTGTTATGTGCAACACACTTTTGTAAAGGGACTTCCACCTGTCACCACAGTCAGCATTCAGTTCCTCACCATTTTTCTATTTTCACTTTGTTGGCATAAAACGGATGATGAGGAGACCAATTCTGAGCAGAGTGTATATGTACCAGGAGAGTCATGACAGGGCTTTTAAGACAGCCCCAGCAACTCAGAAGACACATCTTTTTCTCAGTCTTAAAAGATATTTTGGACCTGACTGAGTTACAAGCAGTATATTTTGAGCAGAAAGCCTTCATCCATAACATATATGTGGTAGAGACTTCTGTATCATTGCAAACCCTCACCAGCAACAGAGAGATGCCAGTGAACAGAAGCCCTGGAAAGAGGATATGGACAGGGCCTCACTTGTGTCCCAGTGCAGCTTTTACTTAATATGGGTGCCTTCAACCATTAAGGAGGTTGGGAAAGACTTGCCAGCCATCTCAGGCATTCTCCAGCACCAGGCCACTTTTCACACTGGGTAGTGAGATTTCACAAGAATTTATCAGTGGAAGAAGTCATGACGAGTGGGCTGAATGTGAAAAAGCTGCCAGCCACAACTAGAAAGTTGTTCAACATCAGGTTATCTACTCCAGAGTAGTGATTTATAAGTGTAAAAAATGTAGAAAAGCTTTTAGAAAAATCTTTTTCCTCATTCATCATAGAAAAGTTTACACTGTATAATGCAATATGAGTGTAGTGATCGTGGGAAGTCCATCATCCTGAGGTCCAAACTCATTCAACATCACAGTGCTCACAGCAGAGAAAAGCTATATGAGTGTAGTGATTGTGGGGAGTCCTTTAGGCAACACAGTAACTTCACTCAATACTAGAGAGTTCACAGTGCTGCAAAACCTTATGAATGTAGTGAATATGGGAAATCTTTTTCCTGCAACAATCACCTCCTATCCACAGGAGAGTTCACACTAGAGAAAAGCTATATGTGTGTACTGATTGTGGGAAGTCCTGTGTGCTCAGAAAAAAAATGAATTCTGTATTCTTACTTATGTTTGAGGAAATGATGAGTACTCCGAGCTCTTAGGATCTTCACTCCTTTGTCTCTGACTAAGGAATGAACTTAACCATTGTTTCCCCCAGACCACAGTCCTAAAATATGCTACACCTTTCAGGGACATTGTGCTTCTCACATTGTGCTGTGATGAATTTTTTCACCAACATGCAAACCACTTACTGTATATGTCTCTGGTTTATGATCTTTTTACAAAGGTGCTTTTTGCATTTGTACCTTTAATTTATTGGTTCTATTCTCTGCCTAGGATGAATTGAAAACACAATTGTGATCTGTCAGCAGGTGGAGGTGAAGAGATATTTTGGGGATCCCAAACTTTCAGTGCTTCTGAAGGGACATCATGATGGCAGAAAATCACTCTTTGGCTATTATTTGCTTATTTTGCATTTCTGCCAAAAGCCTTGAAAGCAAGACTGCAGGACTTTATGGTTCTAATTTGCAGCCTGGTACCTCTATTATTGGTGAAGTCAAAGGTCACCCTGAAGAGGAGGTCTTTGTTGTGCTTCTTTGAAGCACTTTGTTCACAGTGTGTATGACATAAGTCTCAGCAAATGATCCATATGTCATGATGGACTAAATTTCATAGGCTGGTGTCATTTGTGGTAAGAATCTGGGGGTTGTGTGCAACCACAATTAGGGCAGAAGCACTGTTTCAATCGTGAGTGGGAGAGACTGCAGTAAATTAGTTGAAAAATGCCTCTTCTGACTGTTTTCCACAAATGTTGCAGGGCCTGTGGCTTGTGTGATGTTTGTGTACAGATATTTTCAGGACCTCCATACCTGTTTTCTATGACTGAAGTCATTGGCAGAGAAAATAGTCTTATAATTTTGCTATTCTACTGGCCCCCTAGGGTGTTCACCTCAAGGTTGATGCTCAACATACAAGAATTCAAAGGTAGAGGAAGAATAATCCTATAATCAACCCCAGGATGTTTCTTGAAACCAGTCAACATTCCTATGGATTCTGATGATAATAGTCTAAATTGCTTACCAATATTTGCTGGGACTATGGCAAGGCTGTTCCTTCCAGGATATGAGAAATGACATGCAACAAACTGCACATTTTTAATATGTACTATTTGGTGAGGTTTGATGTACATATAAAGCTGTACATGAAATAAACTTAGCTGTCACCAATGTACACAGTGGAGCAAAAAGAGGTTTACAATAGTGAGCACCCAAAACACATAGTTTATTGTTTTTACAAACGTATTTTAAACATTAGTTTATTGATTCTTTTAGGGAGAATGGGAAGGAAGCGGGGAGAGAGAAACATCTATATGAGAGACATATGTTAATCTGATGCCTCTTGCATGCCCCCTACTGGGGTTTGAGGAAGGCATGTTCTAGTGCCCTGACCTGTTGTAGTGACCTTTAAGTGTAGGGGATGATGCCTAACTGAGTGAGTAACACTAACCAGGGCAGAGTAAATTCTTGTATTATTATTTGTTAATTATTGTATACTTCCCATACCAACAACTCTAACCCTACTTTTGGCATACCCTATATTTACCTTCTGTCCTTTTGCAAACTCTCTCTCTACCTTCCCCAGTCCTACAAGTAGGCATAGATTTTCCTTCCATTACAACACAGTAGTGCATATTTTTCATAATTTTATAGGCACTAGAAGGTGTGTGCTCTTTAACAAATATTGGTTTCCTTCACCCTACATAGTTGTTTGGAGATTCAACACAAATTGTGTATTGTGAATTACTACTTTAATTATGTGTCTATGACTTTGGTTATTTCCAGGTTTGGGGTATTACAGAGAAATCGCTGGGCATATTGTATTCAGTTCATTATCTAGATGTATGTTTTACATTGTAAGACATGTGGAACTATGATCTAAAATGCTTATTTCCTTTGCATTCCCACCCACCCAGAGTAATGAAAGTTTTTTCTGCAACTCTGCCAGCACATATGATGGTAATTTTTTCAAAATACTAGCCCAATAAATGAGTATAGGATTACCTCACCTTTGTTTTACTTTCATTTACCTAACAATTTTTGATGGTGAGCATTTGTTTCATACATATATTCACATTGTCTTTATCATATTTGTTAAAATGTCTGCTCAGAATCTTTTAACAATTTTTTAAATGAATTTATTACCTGGAGAGCATTATGCTAAGCAAAATAAGCCATCAGAGAAAGATCAGTATCACATGATATCATCATTTGTGGAATATAATGAACAGCATAACCAGCGGTTCTCAACCTGTGGGTCATGGCCCCTTTGGGGGTTAAACGACCCTTTCACAGGGGTGGCCTAAGACCATTGGGAAACACATATATAATTATATATTGTTTTTTGGGGTCACCACAACATGAGGAGCTTTATTAAAGGGTCGCGGCATTGGGAATGATGAGGTCCACTGGCATAAAGTGATGAACAAAAATACATTCAGAGACAAAATCATCAAAGAGACCTTCAAACCTCATAAAAAAGGCATGAGAGGGTGAGCGGGGTTTGGAGGATAAGAGATCCAAAGAACAGTATGGGAGGTGCTCTTTATGTCAGTGTAGCAGGTGGGGGAACCGGGCTGAGCTGCACAGTCACCCACAGGGCATGATGACATCAGAGTGGTCCTGGGACTAAAACCAGAGCAGCCGGGCACTAACATTGACAGACAAGTGAATGAAAAGGGAGTCCATTTCTGATGGTGTCTTCATGATATGATATGGGAAATTTTAGGATAATTTCTAACAAGATGGGTTGTTGTGGTGCTACATACAAGGTCCAGAGCTTAGGTGACATATATGTGCCCACCTGACATTTCTAGTTGAGGCCTGACCCAGTGAACAATAGGAATGAGATAGCATACATCAGTGTCACCTGCACTTGAAAATCTCCATCAGCATGGGAAGGGAGAACAGAGAAGGTTGAGAGAGAAATATATCACAGAGGTGGTGAACTAGAATTTTAGAAAATAAGCTAGTTAGAAAACAACCTGTCCTTGTGATGGCTTATTTATGTCATTAGTGAAGATGTGCCTCTGGGAATGAAGCTGTGAGACAAGTGTGGATCAAAGAACTGTGGGCAGCGGGTAATGCAAAGTGATGGCCTCAGCAAACTGGGATTGGAGTCGGAAGTGTAATGTGCATTAGCATTTTGGTGTCTTTGAGGGACAATTTGGAGGACAACATGGGTATTGCCTGACAAGACCAGTGTCAAGTCATTCACACTCCCTTTATGTGCAACATTTCATCCTACCCTATGTTACTGGCACCCACTGTTATTGAAAGGGGGCAGTCTGACTCTCATTTGAGGCCCAAAGCACAGGTATATTATAACTGCTCATCTGCCTTTATTGTTGTGAGAGACACAGCATCAATCTGCACTAATAAAAGACAGACATGCAAATTGCCTGTACCTTCGCTACACCTTAACCGTTTGAGTCCTAGGGGGTATTGAAAAAACACTGTCGAAGAATCCCAAACAGCGCAACCGCGCTTTCTCTAAATGAGTACGAAAAGACCCAAACAGCGTGATAGCGCTTGTTTTATTTTATGTCGAGAAATACCAAGCAGCGTGATCGCGTTGCTTGGGACTCAAATGGATATTAATTAAAGGGGCTGTGTGATGTATTTGCATCAGTAAATCTGAGCGCTCGACTTCGACAATCGGTAACGCACCATCAGCTGTCCACAATGTTCGAAATGTGCTGGGTTTTCTCAACATAAAATCTCAGCAGTGCGATCACACTGCTTGGGACTCAAGCGGTTAAGCCATGCCCACCAGTCAGCCAGAGCGACTATATGCAAATTAACCAAACAAGATGGTGGCTGGCAGCCACGGAGCTGGAGCAAGCAGGAGGCTTGGTTGCCCCAATGATGGAGGAAGCCAAGCTTCCCGCTTGCCACGGTGGGCTCTGAGCTCCACTCAAAGCAACAAAGTTTCAATTATAGAAGGTAAATAAACCCCAGATACCTGCTTTCAGCTGGCCGTGGCAATGGAGCTGGAGCGACCAGCAGGCTTCCTTCTCACCCACCCTGGCCAGCTCTGAGCTCCTCTCAAAGCTACAAAGTTTCAATTATAGAAGGTACATAAACCCCAGAATTAAAAAAGAAAAGAAAAGGAGAGGCTGGGAGCTTCCGTCACCAGGGGGCTTGGCCAGCCTGAAAACAGCCCTCAGCCCCTCACCCAGACTGGCCAGGCACCCCAGTGGGGACCCGCACACTGAAGGGGATATGACCAGCTGCAAACAGCCATCAGCCCTAACAGCAGAACAACTAGGATTGACTGGTCACTATGACAAACACTGACCACCAGGGGGCAGACGTTCAG
>NW_005873746.1:18386-25471 GCF_000147115.1 Myotis lucifugus | reverse complement strand
GCTCATGTAGCTGTGAAATCTGGGTTCAAGCATCGCTCTATCCAGAGACGCCAGGATGGTGCCCGGAACCTGCATCTCTGTTGCTGTCACATCTGATAACCCTTCCCTCTAAGTGTGGCTCACACATCCCCACGATCTTTCAGGTCCTGCGAATGCCCCGCGCCGGCTCCCACTGGCCTCACCCAGGTCACACGGGCACCCGGAGCCCATCGCTGCAGCCAGGATGGGCGCCATGTGCTACCGGGCCAGGCATGGGGCCAGGAAATAGTGTTAGCCCCGCCTGAACCAACAGGCCTGAGCGTGGGAAGGTGATTCTGCAAAGGGCACCAGGGCACTGTGTTAGAAGACGGAGACGCGGCTGCTGGGCAGGCGACGATGGGGAGGCTCTGCAGCCCAGGCGAGTGCGGAGGGCGCGCTAGGCCAGCCCGGCCCCACAGCTGTGGGCTCTCCTTTCTCTCTCCAGCTCCACATCACACAGGTCCTGGCCTGAGGGTCCCACACCCCCCCATCTCCCTCCACGCGTGAGGACATGCTGTGATCGTCCCTCTGTGCCTTGAAGACAAGCCCCTTTCACCCACCACACAGCTGGCAGCCCCTGGGCATCCGCTCACGTTTGCCCCGCCCCTGCCCATCACCTCAGCGAGCCAGCTTCTCTGACGCTCCTCTTCCTCTGTCCTCAGACTCGAGGAGGGTTGAGCTCAGGACCCTCACATCACGACCTGACTCTCCCCGGGGCTTCCTGTCCACCTGGCGAGTCACCTCTCCCAGCGTGCACTGAGGCCCCCCACCCAAGGCAGCTGCCCCGGGGGCCAGAACCAGTTCAGGGTTTCCAGGCGGGAAGCAGCCCTACATGGAGCCACTCCCAGTCGCTAAGTCGCCTTTATCCATTTGCCGCTGGGAACATCCTCATGCAATAATAGGAGGTTTGAGACCCCGCGGAGGCTCGCCCCGTTCTGGCTGCAGCGCCCGGTGGCCCTAAGGGCGCGCGGGCCCGGGAAGCCCCCAGAGGCGGAGGCGGAGGCGGAGCAGGTCTTCGGGTCCCAGAGTCGCGGCCGCGCGCTCCAGGCGAGAATCGGGAGGAGGAGCCGCCTGCAAGGATAGGCCCAGGAGTAATGGCGTCCAAAGAGGAACAAGTGGTTAAAAATCTCAACGTGGAAAATGCCAACCAGGAAAACGAAATAAAGGATGAAAAGGAGCAAGATGCTAATAAAGGAGAGCCTGGTGAATATTGTGTGCCACGAGGAAATCGTAGACGGTTCCGTGTTAGGCAGCCCGTCCTGCAGTACAGATGGGACGGGGGTCAGAGGCTTGGAGAGCCACAGGCAAGGATGAGACAGGAGAATAGGGAAAGAGTTGGGGAGGAGATGAGGCAGCTGATGGAAAAGCTGAGGGGAAAGCAGTTAAGTCATAGCCTGCGGGCAGTTAGCACCGACCCCCCTCACCATGACCATCACGATGAGTTTTGCCTTATGCCTTGAATCCTGATGTTTTCCCTGAAGTTAATAGGGAGAAACAGCTTCCTAAACTTGTTTGTGATGTACCTTCTTGTAAACCTTTAGTGTTACTTGTTTCCTGTGGGTCTCCCAATACCAGCTTCTAATTGAATGTTGTGTTTTGACCCAATTTGTAAGTTTCTGTGAGCAGGGGAGTTTTATCTATTGCATGGAACGATGCTCATTACATATTGTGGTTAATAAAGCAATTTTAAAAAGCAAAAAAAAAATAATAATAATAATAGGAGGTTTTCTGAGAGGCCTATGCATTAGAGTAATTTCAGTGGACGTGACAGATCCCAAGGCTCCAGCGGCTCACTCTTCCAGAACATTCTTTCCTCCCACGCGAGGGCCTGATGCGGTGTTCCTGGCCATGGATGGCATTGCACTCGGGGAGTCGGCAACCAGGTTCCTCCCACCTGCGG
Organism: Myotis lucifugus; assembly: GCF_000147115.1. Lineage (NCBI taxonomy): Eukaryota > Metazoa > Chordata > Mammalia > Chiroptera > Vespertilionidae > Myotis > Myotis lucifugus. The sequence goes on along the minus strand of NW_005873746.1, from coordinate 23,553 downwards.
CTCTTTCCATCTTGTGTCTCCACCACCCGCTAGACCTGGAGAGAGGTACAACAGAGAGCTCAACCTACTTCTTAAAGGTCCCAGTCCCAAAGTAACCATTATCGGGTCCACTCAGATCCCATTGGCGCAGCTAGTCACATGACCACACCTGGGAGCAGGGGACCCTGGGAAGAGCAGCTGTGTCCCAGTGACAATTGCATGCTCTGCAAAGGGGAGCGCACGTCCCTGAGAAGTAACCGCTATCATTGCTGCAGCCGCATCCTATCCTTTCATCATCACTCACCAACCACAGGTGAACTCTTGTTAAACTGGTTTACGCTGTGCAGTCTCCCTGTTACCGTCCACCTTCAGTCCCCCTGTTGCGATCACTGTGTTCACCACAGTGTGTGGCCTGCAGCAAATCGGGGCATCGCCAAGTGCAAAGGCCGGTGCCCCTGGGTTCTGAGGGGGCGGACCCGGAGCATGTCCCCGGGAAAGGACCCTGCTGGGTCACACAGGATTTACACTGACATGGCGCCCAGATGTTTCATTCATCAGTGAATGTCCAAACTTCCCTTTCAAGAGACATTAACACTCCCCAGGCCCAGTCTCTCCCTTGGAAAGTCTAGGAGGAAGTGGCATTTGAGTGGATAAGTGACATAGGCTGTCCTGTGGGGATGCAGCAGGAGTGGGTCCACGTGCAGCGATCACACACGCCAGTGTCCACAGCTCCCCCGGAACGTGGAAGGCGCAGAGCCCGAGGCCTGTGGCTGGCCGGGCTCTGGCTGTCACCCTGAGCGGCAGCAGGAGACGGGGTCAAGAAGCCACGCTCTGGGCTCCCAGATCTACCTGCTGTTTCCTCTGTGACCTTGAACACAGTACTTAGCCTCGCTGGGCTTCCGGTTGCTCATCTGGAAAACTGGGCTGGCCGCGTTCTCGCTTCCCAAGGCCTGTGATTATCCCGAGCGCATACAGAGCCTCGCACGGAGCAGGCGTTCGGGCAATGCCAGCTGTGGTTATTGGGAGTTCACCTTAGGAAAAGGTCACGTCTGCTGGTGGACATGGCCTGGCTTCGGGCGTGTGGGTTCAGGAACCGTCACAGGACACAGCTTTGGAGACGCGTTTCTGAGGTCCTGGGTGAGAACGGCTAAGGAGCGAGCAGATGGGACGGCCGCAGCCTCTTCCGAGGATTCCAAACCCTTAGCCGTGCAGATGGCAACCCCGGTGCAGTGAGGTGAGAGCCAGCCTCGGTGCCAGGACAGGGAGGGGCAATGCCCCTGCGGACCCCAAGCCAACTACTGAGCTCACAGGTCAGACGGGGCACACATGAGCCCCTTAGGCACTGGCCCTGACCCCCCGAGCACAACTCGAGTTGCAGGGACACCTCGGCCCCCGGCTACTAGAAGGGACCATCAAGCGACACACACTGCAAGCACTATTGCAGCCGTCTCTGATGAGAATATTCACACCGAAAACTGTTGAACTGCTGCCCCAAGATGGAGACAAACTGGTTATCCGGGAACAGGGAGCCCTTGAAACCGCGACGCAAGGCCCCCGGCACTGTGCGCCCGTTAAGGACGGAAACGCGCCGCTCCATTTATTGGAAAGGAAAAACATTTCTGAATTAACATTTAGCAGCAAGTCAGATTGAAATGAGCTTCTTGATTAAGGAAGCACCAATGCAGCATTTACTACGTCCCAGAGCTATGCCAACGACTGTGCACACACTAACTCGATCCAATCCTCACACAGCCCGTCACCCAGCGGCTGCGCGATGCTGACGCCACTCGCCCCAGCAGAGCCTGGTCCCCGGGGCATCGGAGAGCTGTGCCGGCCCAGGAAGGCCTCATAAAATAAATATATAACTAGAGAAGCCCGCGTGTCTTTCCGCCAGTGTCGGTGAGGTTTCCTGTGCGTTGCAGCCGGACACAGTCCTCACGCACACACTGGGCGGATGGAGAAGATGGGGTGTAACCCCTCCTATGTAGTCGTGCAGGCCGGAAGCAGGGGAGGAGATGTGAGAAGGTCAGGCTTTTCCACGGCGCCTCCTTCCACAGACATCAACCTCTGCCCTCCCTGCCCAGCCTGAGCACCTGCCACTGCCACCTCCTGCTCAGCTGTGCCAGCGGGCCTGCCCCGGGACTAGACCCAGGAGCCGGGAAGCCAGCCCCACCCAGGGCACTGCTCCCTGAGCCCCGGGCTCAGTCGGGTTCCTTGTCAGACAGACACTGCATCTCTTCTGCTCATTGCAATTCGGTCACGTCGGAGCAGCCCACTGGATCGGCATGCAATTTTCTCATTGAATTATGTTAAATCCTTCAGGGAAGGAGGCGAAATTATTTAAAACCTATAAAAACTAAGGCAACATTCTGGCTCTATATTTTACCTTTCTGATCATTATTTAGAGTTAACCTTTTCTGCCGCTAAATCACAAACCCATTTTGCTGTATATCAGGCAGCACGGGCCCTAAGGCAAGGGGAGGGAAAACACAGCAGCAAGGCGTAGGCCGGGGATTGCTCCTGGGGCTCAGGCAGATAATAGAAGTCGAGGTGGCATTTGCTCTTAGAAATCAAAAGTATCAGCAGGTGATTCATTGACGTCAGCAGCAACGTGAATGGTGGCTGCGTTGTTATAAATATTAGAGCAATAGATTAGGGCGAGGTGTGTTCTGTGGAATAATGCGCGGCCTGGGATTTATGAAGCAGGCAGGTGAGGATTGAGTCCTGTGCCTGGGGTCTCCGGGAATTATTTATCCCCTCTGAGCCTCAACCCCCCACATATAAAATGAAATAAATAACTCATTCAATGGGGAGGTAAGTACTATTATTTATCGTCATTATTTAAGTGGTGAAAACAAGGCCAGTGCAGAGAAGTCCCATGCTGGTGAGTCAGAGACAGGGCTGCTCTGTGGAGGAAATGAGAGAACAGATATCAAGTGCTCACAACCGTGCGTGGCTTGTAGTAGGTGCTTAGAAATGCTGGACTAGCCCTGGCCGTTGTGGCTCAGTGGGTTGGACATTGTCCCGTGCATCAATGTGAGAGAGAAACATCAATGAGAGAGAGAAACATCGCTTGGTTGCCTCACGTATGTGCCCTGACCGAAAATTGAACCGCAACCTTTTTGGTGTGTGGGGACAAATGTTCCCGACCCAACCAAGCCACCCCGGCCAGGTCCCGAGTGAGGGGCATACAGACAGAGAAAGAGCAAAACTGGTAAGTACTTGGTACAGCAGGTGCTGTCCCTAGTCCGTTCCGGGCTGCCGCTCAAAGTACCATGGACAGAGACGCTTGAACAACCAATATTTGTGTCTCACGGTTCTAGGCACCGGAAGTCCAGCATCAAGGTACGTGCAGACCTGGGGTCTGGTGGGAGCCCTCAGCATGGTTTGCAAATGGCCATCTTCTCGTTGCAGCCCCGCATGGCAGAGAGCAGGCGCGTCCTGTGTCTCCTCCTCTCAGAAGGGCACCAACCCTCCGTGCAGGCCTCCTGGCGGCCTAGTCACCCATGGCCTCACTTCCTAATACTGTCACATTGGAGGTTAGTATTTCAACTTATAAAGCTGTGGGGGGCGGGGAGCACCAGCATTCAGTTTATAACAAATGGGGAACGGATCAGCAGGAGAGGGAGGGGGCCAGCTGAGGGGCTGTTTTCTACAGAGCTGGGGGAGGTGAGAGAAGCTCCCTGCTCACAGATGGGCTCCCCAAGCAAGGGGGGGTCATGAAAACATCTGCAGAAGGAGCTTTTCAGGCAGAGTACAGCAAGTGCAAAGGCCCTGGGGTGGAAGTGTCCTTGGGTGTTCAAGGCCAGTGCCGCTGGACTGCAGGGTCTCATTCGCAGAGGAGAGGGGGGAACATCAGGAGACAGATAACAAACGAGTCACTGTGTGGGTGAGCAGAAAAGAGACAGCAACCGTAGCTGTGCTCCCCTCCGCATTCACAGGAAAACATCAAGGGACCTACACAGCACAGGTGGGCTGGCGTGGGAGCAGTGATGAGCTCTGAGCAAGCAATACAAAAGCTCAGTCTCTGGCCTGAAGAAGGGGGATGGGGAGCACCCACAGCCCCCCAGGATCCAAAGTGCTGCCATGGAGAAGCTGGGTTGACTTGGGTTGGGATTATTCCAACGGCCATGCTGGGGCCAGTGGACAGCTCTTCCATGAAGATCCCACTTCTCCCGTCTCCCCACACTCCCCCCTCCTCCTGTTGTTCCTTAGCTAGAGCACGCGTGTCCCGCCTCGCGCCTTGGCGCTCGCTGTTCCCGCGGTCTGGGGCGCCTCTGCTCCACACGGTCCAGGGCTGGTCCCGTCTCACCGCAGCCCGAGGGCCACCTCCTCGGGGGATTGCGAGGTCTGAATGGCACCCAAATCTTTGTCTCGGGTGCTGCTTTCAGGGGACCTAAACTAAGACAGACTCGCCCGGATCTGTGCAAGGACACGCGTGAGGATGCTCGTCACACATCCATCACAGGGACACGGGTGGGAGCTAACCTGGGCGCCCAGTGCCAGGGGGGCGGATCCTCACAAGGAGGAAGATGTGGTCAAATAACTAAGCAAAAAGCAGCCGGCAGGTTCCTGATTCACGGCGCGGAGGGAAATCGAGCTTGACGCTGGGTTTGTAATTAAAAAAGAAAACACACACTTAAAATCAACACTTCATATCTATCCGAAATGCGTACTTATTTAGGAGCACATTTAAAACACATCTGAGTGGCGGCCTCTGGGGGAGCAATGAAGTGGGAGGAGAGATGAAAGATGAAGGGAAAATATGTAAATGAGTCTGCTGCTGGACCATGGGTGTGGGTGAGCCACAGCCCGAGGTGTGGGGGTAGCCCCCCTGTGCGCTGTGGGGTCCAAATATAAAAAATAATGACAACAACTCAGACCCATTTCTCTTCCCCTGAATAGCCCCACTCTGCACCTCCCGGCCGAGGGCCTCAGCCCACAGCCCACCCGTCCCGGCAGCTCCACGTCACCCCGTCACCCGTGGTCTGTTTGTCTCCCATGCTGCCCGGCTCTCTCTCTTTTCCTCTCCTCCCTCCTCCCCTCGCCCTCCCCGCCCCTCCTTCTCCACAGGGATGTGGCACTAGGCAACGCGGGTCACTGGCTGACTGTGAGCCCGGATGACACCAGGAGACGCTGTCACCAGAGCCAGGTACACAGGCTCCTACCCCAGAGACCACGCCCCACA
>NW_005873746.1:13015-14830 GCF_000147115.1 Myotis lucifugus | reverse complement strand
GCCAAGGACACATTTGCACATGTGCTGGGTGATGTGGATTCACCAGGGAATTGTGGGAGATCGGACGACCCAAACATTCATCAGCAGGGGACTGGTTACATCAACTATGCTAACTCCACCCTATGGAACGCCCTGGGGCCAGAAGGGCTGAGGAAGATCTTCGTGTGTTGATATGAAATGATCTCCAAGATAGGTCAGGTGAAGGAAGGGAAGGTGCCCCACAGCGTGTAGTGCAGTGGTTCTCAACCTTCTGGCCCTTTAAATACAGTTCCTCATGTTGTGACCCAACCATAAAATTATTTTCGTTGCTACTTCATAACTGTAATGTTGCTACTGTTATGAATCGTAATGTAAATATCTGATATGCAGGATGGTCTTAGGCGACCCCTGTGAAAGGGTCGTTTGACCGCCAAAGGGGTCGCAACCCACAGGTTGAGAACCGCTGGTGTAGTGAGACCACATACATGTCTCTCTCTGTCTCTCTCCAGTCACACTGGCCTCCTTTATTCCGGCCTCAGGGGCTTCGTTTCCTCTCTGGGAACACCTTTTCCAGCTCTTCTCAGTCAAGACTGGCCTTTTTGTGTTGTTCCGATCTCACCTCCGCTGTCACAGCTCCCCAATGGCCTCCCCAAAAGAGGGTATAACATGCACCAACGAGGCATCCCTAGCCTACTTCTCTGCTCCAGTGTCTCTCCAGCACGTAGTTTATCTGTTTATTGTGGCCCCTCCATTCAAATGCAAGCTCCATGGAGTCAAGGGCTTGTCTCATGCATCACTCAACATCAGCATCTAACACAGTGCCTGGAACACAGTAGATGCTCAACTTTAAAAAGACATAAGTACAAATGAGTGAAAGGAGGTAGGAAGTTGAGACTTTTCTTCTCATAATGTCTGTTCTCTCTGTGAACGAGGGGATGAGATCTGCTGGGAGGGAGGGAGGAAATGGTGGAGTAGTGGGGAGAGGGGTGACATTGCCATCTGCTACGGGGAATGGGAGGGTAAAGAGCAGATTAGGATTTCTGCTGAGACTGGAAACCATGAACTGTAGCAGCGCCCTCCTACGAGCTTCAGTGGGGATCTAGGAGGCAGGGGTGGAGGTCCATGGTTGGTGTTCTCAGGATGGCATGTGGTAGGTGATTTGCTCTGATGTCCCCAGTTATTCTTGCCTCCCTTTAGCCACACCCTTTGGCAATGTCCTCCCACCATGTTCAGGACTTGACCATGGGATTGCAGCAATCAGTGCAAGCTGAGGCCTCAGAAAGTGCTGCGCACCTCTGCCTCCTCTCCTGCTGCTCTGCCTCTACCGTTAGAAGGTGTCAGGCCAACAGAGGCCACCCCGGATCAGACAGCCCCCGGCTGACCCACCAGCTGACTGCAGGTGCATGAGCAGCCAAGCCAGCCCAGGACAACCAAACCTCCCACAGACTCATAGACGTCATAAAGGGCTGCTGGTTTACGTCATTTACTCTGGCCGCTTTGCTGTGCAGCATTATAAGGACAATAGAGAACCGACTCAGGGTACAACAGAAGGACAAGGACAGTGAGTAACTGAGGCTACTAGCAGGTGGGGGGGAGGGGCGGTCTAAGTGATTCTCCTACCACATCAGCGCAAAGGTCAGCCAAAGGTTAGGGAAGATGAGCACCAAGGGCTCCCGGCTGGAGGGAACCTCTGACTATTGAGTTCAGTTCTGGCAGCTCCCGTGTTTGTGCACAACCCCCCCGGGGTTTGGCTGATGGGAGAACAGAGGACAAAGGCTCTGGAGAATGAGGAGAGTCTGGCATTGTCTCATCTAATCCTGGCAGCACTCCCAGGGG
>NW_005873746.1:0-11567 GCF_000147115.1 Myotis lucifugus | reverse complement strand
CCTCCTCAGTGGTGGCTGCTCCCAACCAGTACTGGGGCCTGTGGAGACAGCAGCTGTGGATGCGCCCGCCTTCCTCACTGGGGCTTCAGGCAGCTCCTTCCAGAATCCTCCAGCCAACAATCTCATCTCATTGGCCCCAAATGGGTCACACGGCACCTCTGAACCAATCCCTGGAGGAAAGGGATGAGCAATCTGGGTAAGTTCAGTAAGAGAGCATCCCCTGGCTGTGGGTCTCTCCCGTCCATCACTGAGGGGCCATTGGGCGTGAAAGGGGCCGCCTTTAATTAGTCAAGTGTGCGGACCATAGGGTTTCTGCTACGAGGAGCGGAATGGAAAGAGAACAGATGAGCAGCTTACTAAAAATCACCCTCGCCGCATCAAATTCCTCCCCTCCGAACCGTGTTCTGGAATTTCCATAGGACTTGATGCATTCAACGAGTATTTATTGAGAAGTTCCCGTGGGCTCTCCTCGTCAAGGCAGCCGCCATTACCTCTGTCAGAATATGACACCCAGAAGGCAACACGGTTCCCCTCGGAGGTCCGGCCAGCACAGAGCATCCGGGGCTGCCCCGCCAGTGATGGCAATAATAATAAAGAGCCAACACGGAAGGAGGAGTTGCTATCTGCCAAGCACCGTGCTGAGCATTGCATGTATAACCCTCTTATTCCTCGAAACAGCCCTATGAAAGAAGGCCCTATGATCCCCATTTTAAAGATGAAGAAACAGGCACAGAGAGTGGGAGGAACTTGCCCAAGATCACACAGCTAGTCGGTGACTGGGGTTTGAATCCAGGCAGCTTGCTCAAATCTGCATGCGGGACGGCCTCTCCTCCGTGTGCCATGGGCGCGCACAGGAGACCACAGAGCAGTCCTCACTCACTCGGCAAGCACGCATTGACCGCGATTCTCCCAGACGATCGGTAAGACATTTAAAATTCATTCACTCGTTTCTTCAACAAGCACTTGTTGAACGCCGACTTTGTGCCGTGTATTTAGTGCCGGGACACAGTGGTGGGGAGTTCTGGCCTGGCCCCCGCCCTCATTAAGTGTAGGTGGTGCCGGGCACCGTCAGCTGGGCTCGGGCTGCCGTGGCTGCTGTACAGGCACGCACTGCACGTGAAACCCAGCAGACAGGGCGGTGAATTCACCTCCCACGCCCTTGCCAAATGCTGTGCTCTGCACTGAGCTGGATCTGTCCAAAGACCGCTTTTCTGTAAGAAAGTTGACTTAGAGGCGCCAAGCCGTGTGTTAGCGGAGCAGCTGCAGGGGGCACGGGCTCTGACTGACACAGAGGCACCAGATGGAAAGCCCGAGCCGCTGCAGAGCTGCTCCCAGCCCCGCCCCGTCCTCCAGGTTGAGTACTTGGTTCTGTTGTTGCTTCATTTCCACAAGAACTTCGGCTGCACTTATGCCTCTTGGTTCCACTGTCTGTCCATCGGTCGAGTGTTTGACTTGATCCCAAGGCTTTGCCGCTGCATTTCATCTCCTAAGAGCTGGTCCTCTGGCGAGCGCTACTTGGTAAACTTTTCTTCATGAGGGTCCGCCTGTTAAGATGTCCATCGCTCACCCACAGGCTCCGGGAACCCAGGAACACCAGGCTCTCCGAAGGGAAGGAACTCCTCCCAATGACTGGAGGCCAGGATCCCTCAGACCAGGGAACCGCAGCTCCGTCTACCTCCATCCACCCCAGGCCGAGTTGAAGCACAGAGACCCGGTGTAGACACTGAAAGCAGCATTGGCCGGGACCCGGGGCCCGTGCTGTCAGCCCGTTATTGCACCCGTTCAGTCCCCTTCCTTCCCACCCGCTCCACTGCACTCTCATCCCACCGCCAGCGCCACCTCCCTGAGGGACTCCTCCCCCTCTGCCCATGCGCCTGCAGGAAGAGCCAGCAATGGCTGGGGGCGTATACCCCTCGCCCCTTGGGAGCCCTTAACCAGTGAATGGCTGGAAGGCAGCAAACACTCCAGCTGCCTTTCCCCAGCCTGGTCCCATCAGCCACCTCCTGTCCCCAGCGGTCCCCTGTGGAAGTGACCCCGGGGTTCACTCGTGGGGTGGGCCTTCCTGGATTCCACCCTTGCCTGGCCTCCTCCCATCTCGCTTCCCACTCCCCATTGATCTCTGCTGGGCATGCTTCCCAACAAAAACCTTACAGACAAAACTCCATCAGAGGCTCTGATCAGGGACAGGGAACCTAGAATGGGAGCCAAGGCAGCGGCCAGGCCAAGCTGCTGGGAAGCCTTCCCGGGCCTGCTCCATAATTTCAGGAGACATATGCCAGGGAGCACTCGGGGCCGGGCCTCAGCCACTTCTCAGTCCACTGGCTGCCCGTGGAATCCATCCCTCACATTTTTTCCAGACCTCCATGAAAAATGATTTGCAGAGCGCTCTCTCTCTCTCTCTCTCTCTCTCTCTCTCTCTCTCTAACTTGGGCGCTGCTCAAGGAGTCCTGAGATGTTTCTCTAACTGACAGCTTTATAGGGCAATAGCTGTTGATGTTATATGTGTCCTCAGATAGGCAGGTCTTTTTATACTGTGTGTGTCCCCATAAAAATGATTGGTTTTAAGCTGTTATTCTAATATTGCTGTGATTGTAGCATTGGCGCCAACAGTCTCCACAGGAGACGCGCTTCTCAGGCTGATGAACATGAGCAGGGAGGTGCCATCGGTCTGCGTGGCAGGAGGACGGGGCGGGGGCCACTGGCCACCAGCACATAGGGGCTCACAGCCCATTGTTTTCCATGTTAATATAAAGAAAACGATTAATAAGTGACAGCACCATAAATAATCAAAACCGCCTCCCAGACTGGATAGAACCAGAGCGGTTTACTGTGGCCTGAGAGGAGGGGAGATGGACAGGCTCGGGACCCCTGGGCCTGTCCAGGGTCTGCCTCTGGGGTGAGACCAGGTGCCCAGAGCTCGCAAGGGAATGGAGGGACCTCTGTGGGCCCGCTCATCACCGTGATGATGGTGCACTGAGGCACCATTAACAACCTGAGTCCCTACTGCCCGTCAGCGGAGGGAGACAGCCCAGGCCGAGCAAGTGGGAGCAGGACGCGAGAGGTGCCCGAGTTCTGAAACAGAGCGGGTGGGATGGAAGGTGAATCGTTCATAAACTGGCAGCCTGAGCATCATGACGTGACCAGAGAAATCCCACCATGACCCGTCCCCCTCCTGGGGCCACCTCCTTCTCGGTCACCCGTGATTTGTTTTTTTGTTTTGTGTTTTTTTTTAAAATATATTTTATTGATTTTTCACAGAGAGGAAGGGAGACAGAGAGTTAGAAACATCGATGAGAGAGAAACATCGATCAGCCGCCTCCTGCACATCTCCTACTGGGGATGTGCCCGCAACCCAGGTACATGCCCTTGACCGGAATCGAACCTGGGACCCCTCAGTCCGCAGGCTGACGCCCTATCCACTGAGCCAAACCGGCTTTGGCCACCCGTGGTTTTTAAGCAGTAGTTTTGGGGAGCAGTAGAAGGAACTAAGGTCATGGAGTCAGCCAATCACATAGGGTCCTGTGGACCAGGGTAAGGATTGGGGTTTTATTCTAAGCACCATGGCAACCAACAGGACGGGCATCAGCGAAGGAGTGACCTGAATTGGCTTGGGTTTTAAAGGCTCACTCTTTCTGTTGGATGGTAAGCAGACTGTAGGGGGCAACGTGGACCAGGGAGACTAGTTGGAAGGCAGTGGGCCCATGAAGCAAGAATGGGAGGGGGTGCCCCCCCAAAAGTTGCTGAGCAGATAAGTCATGTCCCCACTGATCGTGTCTTCTTCCTGTGTATCTGTTAGCTGCTGCCAGGAAACACTGGTAGCAAGCCTCACCTACACCATGAGTCCACTGAGGCCCAGACCTAAGAGGCCATGACTATCTGGGGAATGCATTTCCCAGGGTAGAAGACAGAGGCTCCCAGAATGGCTGCCTCTTAAGACCTGGGCTCAGAACTCGCACTCCCTCAGAACTCCCTTCAGCCTACATTCCCTCGGCCGAAGCAAGTCCATGGCCAATCCTCACATCACGGTGAGCCGTGTCGTCTAGCAGCAATCACATCCACGCAGTCCCTCTCCTGCTCTCACCTGCCTCCGCCCCGGTGGTCCCGTCCTGCACCAGCCAGTCCCTCCTGCTCAGGAGTGAACCCTCACATTTGCTAAGTGTTGAGCATGTAGGAAGTGCTTACATACATGTCTCCTGTAATCCTCACAACAATTCCAGGAAAGTACATGTGCTGTTCTCCGTTTCATAGACGAAGAAGCTGAGGTTCAGAGAGGCGACATGGATCGTCAAAAATACTCCAGGTTGTATCGGAGTCAGGACTTCACCCCTGAAAAGCCAACGCCAGGGCCTGGGGCCTTCACGAGACTCACTCATTGGCCTCCCAAGACCTAATGCACAATTTTGGGACACGGGACTCAGGTTGAAGATCTCAGAGCCCATCCACAGAGTCTCGTGTGGGAATCGAGGAAATCGCGTGGCTTCTCGCTGGGTGAGTTGTTAGCAAGTTACTTCCCAACTCTGCACCTCAGTTTGCTCACCTGTGAAATGGAGATGCTGGCACTTTCCTTACAGAAATGTGAGGATTAAAAATAATGTGTCCTGCACCCCTGGCAAGGGGCGCACAGGGAGGAGCTAGGGGTGCTAAGGATAGCACCGGAGCCAGCGGCCACCGCAGAATGCTCCAGAGATGTCCCTCCTCAGGACAGCCGTGCCGTCACCCGCTCCCTGCTCTCCACCCCCACCTCCAAAACAACCACAGCTGAGCCACAGCCGGGGACGCCTGTGTCAACAGTCAACAGTGCTCATTTCTGAGCACCCTCATCTGTTACGTTGACAGAGAAACAGCCTGTAGAGTGTTTCACGCCATTTGGCAAATGCAATTAATTTCTCCAGCATTAAATTATCTTTTCTTAATTGTCCATACGGACACCCAGGCAGAAGGAGAGAGGGACAGAATCAAAAAGCTATTAGTGTCAGTCTGTGCCAGTGACGGGCAGTCACTGCACAGGAAACTGGAAAACTGGACTGGGGTCCTCCCCCACGCCTCTCACCATGGGGTGCCCACCGCGGCGTGGGGATACGGCAGCACACCTGCCGGTTCCCTGGCTTCCGCGCTGCATCCCAGAGGGGGTGTGGGGTTCTAGGAGGTGGCATACCCCTCCACGCCCCCCACGCGGGCCGGCTAGTCTCACCAGTGGGCAGAGCTACAAGGAGTCTTGCTGACGCAGCTGAGTCTCCAATGTGCCTGGAGGAGGCCTTGACAGCTCACAGCACAAGCCCCCCACTCTCCAGTCCTGGCCTGGTCCCCCCAAAGCATCTTCCTGAGTCTCTGCCTGGGCTTCCTTTCCGCCTCCCCTGACCTGCTCACCATAGTGACACCCTGAGCCACTCAGGTCCCCAAAACTAGCAAGACCTTCTCCCTGAAGCAGGCCCGCCATTGCCCGCCGTGTGGCATGACCCACTCAGACTTTGTGGCCATTCATCTGGGCTCGTGGTTGCAAAGCACAGGCCTCCAGCTCAAACCAGAGAGTGACGGATGAGCTCGAGTGAAAGAAAACTCCAGGAGTTTTGGCCTTAGCAGAGCTTCGGGCTTAGCTGCCTCTAGAAGCTCAAAAACATGTTCCTGAGTCTCCGTCCTCCCTCTGCTTCCATCCACGTTGGCTGTGCTCTTCCGTGACCTCCAGAGTGACCTCCAGCAGGTCTAGGCTAACCCCCACCACAAATCAACACAGAGAGACTGTGTCTCCCGCAGAAGTCCCACCCAAAGCCCCCAGGAGAGGGCCTTCGCCGGTTCCTGTGAGCATCGGTGAAACAATCGCAAGGGCCAGGGGCTAGAATATGCCGCTGACCTGCCTGGATCGCAGGTTCATTCCTGGATGTGGGGGTACAGACGGAGGGGGTGGGAGGGGGCGAGCTGCCTCGCCTGCGTGGACTGGAGGGTGGGAGAGGTGTTCTCCACAGGAGCATCAAGGGGCTGCTACCAGAGAGGCCAGCTGGACTCTGCAAACCTCTCAGGAAGCAGAGCTCAACACTGGCCCCCTGGGCTCGCCCGTGGATGGACGTGGGGCAGGAACCTGCACGACAGTGACGTGTGCAGAGAGGCAGAGGCCTGTCTGTGGAGAACGGGAAACGAAACCAGCGACTAGTGTGCGCAGAGGAGGGGCGGCAGGGCTGCCCAGATCACTGAGCAGGCTGGTCACTTCCCCGCCCCTCCCCCCGGACCCACCTCCGGGCACCTCCTGAACCCCGGGAGGAAGGAGACTGCGCCAGCGTGCATTCTCTCCAGGGAGCAGCATTCTCACTTCCCCGGGGACCACCTCCTCCTCTCCCACTGTATGGGGTTCATGGAAGCTGCCCCCACCCTTCCCACCGAATCCAGTGGAGGGCATGTCACCCGGGCATGGTGGCCAGCTCATTCCAGGGCCCTCCTGGCCGGTGGCTGGTTCAGGGACAGGCGTGTGAGCAAAGCCGGGACCTCTGGAGCCCGAGATAAAGGCCACCTTCCACAGATGGGTGGCGTGAAAGCCGCGTGACCCCGGAGCTGCGGGGCCTATTGCGGAGCCTGAGGAGCCGCCACCGCGGGAAGCGGCCCTGGCAGATGGAGATGTGTTCTGAAGACTGTAGAAGCTTCTAGATGCAGCTATGCCTGAATGAGGCCCATCCCCGGGAGCTTCTAGCTGTGCAAAGCAGCAGCCTTCTTTTGCTGAAGTAAGTTAAAGTCGGAGTGTCTGTGACTGGAATCCACGGGGTCCTGATTAATAGTCTCTCCCTCAAGCCATTTCCCTCCCTCCGGTTCCTCCTCCTGTTTGCTTAGTCACCTGGGAGGACGCAGGTTGAAACCAGAAGAAAGAGTCCGAGAAGCCCCAGAAAGTTGCAGTGCGTCCAGATGCCACCAGCCATCGGCAAGATCCCCCCTCCGTGCGAGTCTGGTCTGACTGCACAGACGCAATCTGCAGCTCGGCCCAGCCCATCCGGGTCCCCGGACCAGCCCCCCAGGCCTCCTTCACCCCCAGCCCCACCACAAACCAGAAAGCAGGGAGGACCAGGGGCCCCCAATTCCTCCTGGTCTCTTGCAGACGGGCTCGCGAGAACGTGGGCCCCGGTCACCTCCTGCTGATGCCTTGGCCACTGTGCGGACACCTCGGGCCACAGTCTGCCCGCTCATGGCTCCGCAGTCCCCCTCCCCTCGGGCTGGAACTCTCGGGACCAAGGCTTGTCAGGGCGCCCTCGGGAGGAGGGCGTGTGCGATGTGGGGAGCTCAGTCTTCACAGTCCATCTGGGCCCTGGGCGGGTGGCTCAGTTGGCTGCAGCGTCATCCCATACACCAAAGGGTTGCGGGTTCAAATCCCAGTTAGGGCCCATCCCCAGGTTGCCGGTCCGATCCCCAGTCAGGGCACATACGGGAGGAGGCAATCGGTCAATGTTTCTCTCTCTCTCTCTCTCTCTCTCTCTCTCTCTCTCTCTCTCTCTCACCAATGGAAACATATCCTCAGGTGAGGATTTTAAAAAAAAAAATCAGATCTGGGGCCACAAGCAAGTCCCTCAACCTCCTGAAAGGAACAGTGAGAGGCAGGTGCCTAGCACGGGGCCTGGCACAGAGGAGGCCCTGAGTAAGTACCTGCTGCATGGAAGGAAGAGAGGGGGAGGAGGGGGAGGAAGAAGGAAGGGGGAGGGAGGGAGGGGGAGAGAGAGGGAAGGAGGGGTGAGGGGGAGAGAGGGGGAGGGAGGGAGGGAGGGGGAGGGAGAGGGAGGAAGAAAGAGAGAGGGGAGGGAGGAGGAGAAGAAGAGGGGGAGAGAGGAGGAAGGGAGAGGGAGGGAGGGGGAGGGGAGAGGGCGATGGGAAGGAGAGAAGCACCCAGCATAGCATGCTGCTGACTAAGAACGCCCAGGGCCCTCCCTCCTACTGTATGTCCCAGTTTGCGCCCGGACCATCCGGCCCTGTCTGCTTTTTCCCCAGGTTTTGTCCTGTTCAGTACAGACTCCACTCGTCATCATCCGGCCTTGTCAGCGACTACTCCGCAGCCAACCGCAGCCCTCCTGCCTGGGCACGGTGAGCTGGGGACACCACCAGCAGGGCCCAGAGGCTGCTGTGCAGCCTTGTCCCCTGGGCCTTCTGGTCCATCCTGGAAATCCAGCTCCGGCAGCACACACTTCCCAGCACATCCTGCAGCCCTGCCCACTGGGCCCAGGCGTCTGGCAGCTCTGCCCACCAGGCACCAGGCCTCTGGCAGCTCTGCCCACCAGGCACCAGGCGTCTGGCAGCTCTGCCCACCAGGCACCAGGCCTCTGGCAGCTCTGCCCACCGGGCACCAGGCGGTGGCAGCAGACGCTCTGCTCACAGAGCACCTACCCTATGCCAGGTGGCAGAGGAGCGAAAACTCAGGCAGCCCACAGTGTGTTTTGTTTGGCTTGAAAGGTGTTTCAATATTTGAATGACTCACCACATTTAATGGCAGAAAAGCTCACATCAAAATCTCTTAACATCTAAATATCTAGATATTGTAGCCAGGCGGCAGGGGCCCTCCTGACCGGCACTGGGTTCCCACTTGCCACAGGCTCCACAGACGGTCCCCTCCGGCACCTGGCTGTGGGACTTCTGCTGTAGTAACAACAAATCCCAGTGTTTGGGTTAGAAAGGAAGAAATGCAACTGTCCCTCCTTGCAGGTGACATGATTGTCCATGTAAAAAATTCCAAGGAACCACACACGTGTGCGTGCGCGCGCGTGCACACACACACACACACACACACACACACACGAGATCGCAGTCCAGGATCTGGGAGACAGGGTCAACATGAAGATCACTAGCAATGAACATGTACAAACTGAAATTAAATACCATGTACACTCATTCAAAAGAATGAAATGCCCAGGAAAACATTGCAGGGATCGCACGCTAAGGACTGCAGAACAAGGATGGAAGAAGGCACCGGTCTAAGTAAATGAGCTCAAGGACTGGGAGACACAACCTAGGAAAGCTGTCAGTCCCCCTCCCCCAACTGATATCCAAGTTTAGTGCAATTCCTATCAAAATCCCAGCAAGCTTTTTTGTACAGATGGGCAAGTTTGTTCTAAAATGTATATGGAAAGGCGAAGGAAGCAGAATTTGAAAAATTTTGTAAAAAGAAGAATAAAGTGACCACTGACCGTTAAGACTTACTGGAGAGCCACAGCCATCACAGCAGTGACAGCAGAAGGACAGTCACACAATCCACGGAGCAGAACAGAGACCCTGACACACCACACACCGTACGGCCACCTGATTGGCGACAAAGGTGCGGGCAGTTCATGGAGGAAAGACAGCTCCCACCACCGTGCTGGAGCAGGTAGGCATCCGCGGAGAGAGAAAAACAAATTCGCCTGCTCACAGCTCCGCCCCAGGCTCCTGGAACGGAAATCGGCACAGAGCACTTAACATTTGTCGATTATTGAGTAGCTATAAAAGCCACCATTTTTAGCCCTGTGCCCAGGGGTAGGCATAGGTTACCCCCGGGCAGAAGGGAAATTTAAAGCCAGTGAGATTGTGAGTGGCCCAATTCCCCCAGCATCTACCAGGCCGAGCCAACACAGGACATGATGATGCACTGAGCCGCTCACTGACCCCTCCTGCCCCTTCTGCCCATGAAGAAACTCGGGTTCTGAGAGATGTTGTGCATTTTGGAGGCCCCACTGCTCACAGGAGGCAGAGGCCACAGGACCGTGTCACCCGGGACACCTGCCACTGCTTTCCAAAGCCCTTGGGTGCGGCTCTCAGGGGACAGGGAGCCACCTGCCCCTCTCCACCACCCTCGCCGTCCCCAGGTGTGTTGGGGGCCTGTTGGCATATGTGGTTAAACACCAGGGCCCCGGCGGGCGGTTCACCAGGCCGGCTCATTCGAGTGTTAATGTGCTTCCACATTTCCAAGCAGAAAGGCCGTTCCGGACGAGGCAAATCAATCACAGGCCCCGCGATCCATCTTCATTCGCGCCACATCCGCGCTGTCCCCGGTGCTTCGCGTGGGGCCTCCTCCTAATGGGCTCCTGGACGCTGACGGATAGGCGTCTCCGGCAGCCAGGCCCTGTCCGCGGATTAAACCATTAATATCTGCATCGGTCATTTTTCCCAGCCTTCCTCTCCCCAAACTCCTCACCACCCCTGTGTTGAGTACACTCTGCAATGCGGGGGGGACGCGGTAAAAATGGAATGGCCGCTTCTGAGATCTCATTGGCTGAAGCTTGGAAATATTGATTTTTTTTCCTGCTTTTCTATAATCGTGTGTCCTGCCCGGAGCTGCAGAAATTATTGAGATGGGGCTGAATATGGACTTGCTGATTCCACCACCTCCGTTTGCCAGAGGGTTTTCTTGTTTTCCTAGAAAGGGAAGAAAGGCGGTTTCTTGAAATTTATTTTGTAGTTCCTTGTAAATGGAGCCCTTCTATTTGCCAACCACTAAGCCTGCACAGAAGCACTCACAGAGCCCCCCACCCCCGCCCCCGCAGAGGAAACTGATGTTCTGGGATCTCCCCGGGTTACGGGGACTTGAGCTCAGGTGTGACTGACTCCAGAGACTGCGCTCCTGGCCACCACCTGCCCTGCTCTGTCACCGTCAGCTCCAAGGGACGGCACAGGTAGACGGGTAGCAGATGTGAGCTGCTAGGGGCAGAGTGTGGTCCCCCAGATGCATAGGCCAAAGCCCTCCCCCAGTGCTGGTGTTGGGAAGGGGCCTTTGTGGGCATTTGGTTGCATGCGGCCAGGAAAGCTGGCCCAGGTGGGACCAGGGCCTCATAAGAAGAGGAAGAGACCAGGGGGCTCGGTCGCTCTGGCACCTGGCGTGGGCATCCCAGCTTCCACTGCGGCAGCGAGAAACAAACGTCGGCTGTTTAAGCCCCGGTCGGTGGCATCTTGCTTCAGCGGCCGAGCAGCTAAGACATCAGAAGTGTCGCTGGATGGAGGGGCTGGATGGAGGACAGAGCTGCGTGTTGGCCCGGGAGGCCGGGAGGAGTGGGGACAGACACTGGGGACCAGAGCGCAGTGGGACTTACAGGCACGCGCACCTCCTCTGCCCGGGCCTGACCTTCCCCACCTCAAAGCAGGAGAGAATGGATGGAAGTTCCAGGAAGCTTAACTCTATCTCTAAAGGAGCAGATAATAAATACTTAGTGTTAACAGGCCATACAGTCTGTCTCAGTACTCAGCTCTGCCACCGAGCACAGAAGTGGACTCAGACCACAGGCAGATGAATGGGCATTGCTCAGTCCAGTGGCGTTTCGTTTATAAATGCAGTTGGTGGGCAGTGGGGGATGGGGCTTTCGGGGCAAGTTCTGGCCTGGCCTGCACCACCAAGGGGTGTAGATGCAGGGATGTCAGCAGAGGGAGAGGAGAAGCAGAGTCTTCATTAGCACGGCCATGGAATGCAAAACCTCTCCTCGCAGGGGAAGCCAAGCTGGGGTCAGCCGGGTAACAGCAGAAGATGCACTTAACGCAGTGAAAGCAGAAGCGAAAGTCCCTACAGTCGTCTACAAGACACGCATGATATTTTCCCTACACACCACACCTCCTCTCTGAACTCATCTCTTGCTGCCTCTCCC
>NW_005873745.1:0-20468 GCF_000147115.1 Myotis lucifugus | reverse complement strand
GGCTGTCAGGAAAGCAGCCGTTGTCTTTGTGACTGGTTAGTTGACATAGCGATTCAAGACTCCTCTGCCGAGAGCGCCCCAGGAGCCTCATCCAATTCCAGAGTCTGGAGGAGATGCTGAGCCCGCAAATGGGACATGTGAGTGAGCAGAAATGGAATTCCCCGTGAAAGTGGCTCCAGTTGGAGATGAATGCGATGGGATTCCGTCTGAGGGTCCACATGACCATAGAACAGCCATTCTCAACCTTCTGGCCCTTTAAATACAGTTCCTCATGTTGTGACACAACCATAAAATTATTTTCGTGGCTACTTCATAACTGTCATGTTGCTACTGTTATGAATCGTCATGTAAATATCTGATATGCAGGATGGTCTTAGGTGACCCCTGTGAAAGGGTCGTTCGACCGCTGCTGGACGCCAGTCCATCCTTGCTGCTTGACACAGTCGCTGCAGGGAAGAAACATCTGCACAGCGTATGTTTCAAGGGACATGGCGTATATGGCATACTGTTCTTAATATGTTTGCTCCCCTTCTTGGTGCTATGTGTTTTAACCAGGGTCACCTCTCTGAGAAAGGTTGTTTCCCAGGTAGGGATTTTTCCCTGAAGTTAGTTAAGGGGTTTTATCCCCTCCCTAAGTGCCAGGCGGGTAGTTAATCATCTTAACTATGACCAATCACGCTGAAGCTACATAATCTTTACTTCCTGGAATGGAGATAAGAAACACCCTAACCTTTGGAATGGAAATTGACAGGATTAAAACCAACTGGCATAAATACAGCTGTAGCGAGACAAGGAGACACAGAACCTGGCTTGAGATCCAAACCAGAACTTGGCTAGAGATCCTGGCTAGGCCGCTGATCAACTGAACGCTGTCTCCGTGGCATTCCTCCTTCGCGGACTCTGTCCACACCTCTGGGGACTCCTGGACCGGCTGGGGTTGGACCACAGCATACCGGGACTCAGAGGAGGCGCGGTGTGGACATAAACTACTGAGGGAGAGAGGCGCATAAGGAGCGGGCCAGCGACTGAGGGCGCGGTTGCCCTTTCCAATCCGGAGGGAGTCCCAACCACACTTTGAACTGAGCAATTACAAAGCAACTTTGGAGTGCACGCCCCAGAAGCGGAAGCAAGCACTGGGGCACTCCTTAACCAGGCGGCGGATTCGAGCGGTTTGATTTTCCACCCGCACCATCTCGGAAGAGCGGCTGCAGCACAGGCCATGCCATCAGAGAGTCGCTGCTGGGAGTCTCTGCAGGCGCTGCGCAGCTCCGACAAAGGTCGCCTCTGCTACCACCGCGACCGGCTCCTGCGGGGCGAGGATGTTCCTGAAGAATGTGTGTCCACTCCCCAGCTATCTTCTTATGCTGGATGGGTGGTAGATCATGTCCTACCCCACGCACAAGAGACCCTGTCTCTCTCCGAGACTCCAACATCCTCTAGATCCGCTTCAGGCCTGGACCAACCTTCATTTGTTCCCAAGTCTCCCATAAGAAGCCTTGCCTTCTCACCAGCATCCCCAAGAGCACCAGCAACACCAGGTGGGACCAAGGGCAAATGTGAGTCCCAGCCCACGGAGCCCATGTTACTGCAGTCCTCCAGGGGCATCAAGATGGAAGGCTGCATCCGAACGTATGAGCTAGTGCACAGAATGAAAGGAACAGAGGGCCTGCGGCTCCGGCAGGAAGAGCAGGAGAGGAAGTGGCGAGCGCTCTCTCAGATGGCATCTGAACAGCTGAAGCGTTTTGATGAACGGAAGGAACTGAAGCGTCGTCAAGAATTCCAGGACTTGAGGGAAATGATGGAGAAGAGCTCCAGAGAAGCCCTGGGGCAGCAAGAAAAGCTGAAAGCTGAGCATCGCCACAGAGCGGAGATTCTCAACCTGAAGCTGTGGGTGGCAGAGCAGCAGCGCCTGAAGCGGGTGGAGCAGGAGCGGCTGCGGAGGGAGGAAGGCCAGGTCCGCCTGCGGAGCCTCTATGCCGCGCAGGAGGAGCTGCTGCACCTCAACCAGCAGCTGGACTCCGTGGGCCAGCACAGAGACCCGAAGGTGGACCCGCGGAGCCGAGGCAACCAGCTGTGCGGCCTCATCTCGGGGCTCATTCGGACCACCTCGGAGAACGGCTTTCCCACAGCAGAGGACCAAGCCTTGGCCGAGAGCGCGCTGCAACAAGTGCGGGACCTGCTGAGGGACGCCAGGGCGTGTGAAGACAAGAGGAGGCAGGATGAAGAGGAGGCCCGAGTGAAGCGGCAAGAGGCACAGGTGCAGCAGAGGCCAGAGGTCCACAACGAGTGCCCCGCTCCCAGCCAGGGCCCGGGAGGGAAACGGAGTGAAGACCTCCAGCTGAAGGTACAAGACAGTACAATGCAGTGGTACCAGCAGCTGCAGGAGGCCTCCCGTCAGTGTGTGCTGGCCTTTGAGGGACTGGCCAGCAGCAAGGACAGCCAGGTCAAAAAGATAAAGATGGACCTCCAGAAGGCAGCCACTATCCCAGTGAGCCAGATCTCCACCAGCGCAGGCTCCCAGCTGAAGGAGATCTTCGACAAGATCCACAACCTGCTTTCTGGGAAACCTGTTCCATCTGGTGGGCGCTCTGTGTCCGTCACACTGAATCCACAGGGCCTGGACTTTGTCCAGTACAAACTGGCAGAGAAGTTTGTGAAACAAGGAGAGGAGGAGGTGGCCTCTCACCATGAAGCTGCGTTCCCCATCGCCGCCGTAGCGTCGGGGATCTGGGAGCTGCACCCGAGGGTGGGGGACCTCATCTTGGCTCATCTGCACAAGAATTGTCCGTACTCTGTCCCACTCTACCCGGCTTTCAGGGAGGGAATGGCTGTGGAAGACTACCAAAGAATGCTTGGCTACCAAGTGAAGGATTCCAAGGTGGAGCAGCAGGACAACTTTCTGAAACGCATGTCCGGGATGATGCGTCTCTATGCTGCCATCATCCAGCTCCGGTGGCCATATGGAACTCGACAAGAGGTTCACCCTCATGGCCTAAACCATGGCTGGCGCTGGTTGGCACAGATACTAAACATGGAGCCCCTGCCGGACGTGACGGCCACCCTCCTCTTGGACTTCTTAGAGGTGTGTGGGAATGCCCTCATGAAGCAGTATCAGGCCCAGTTCTGGAAGATGATGCTTCTCATCAAAGAGGACTACTGCCCCAGGATTGAAGCCATTACAAGCCCGGGACAGATGGGGTCCTTCATACGCCTCAAGAGGTTCTTGGAGGAATGTTTGCAGCGCAAGGAGGTTCCTGTCCCCAAGGGCTTTCTGACTTCCTCCTTCTGGCGTTCCTGACGTCACTCGTCACCCACCGGCGGCACCGTTTTGTTTCAGAGGCGCAGTAATAAAGCCACTGAGCAGAGCTGTGTTTGAGAGAGCACTGTCAGATTTAGTAACCTACCAATGTGTGTTTTTATATATTTATGCCTTATGACTAGGAAAGGTCTACATGGGCCACTGATGACTCCTCAAGGGATCCACATGACAGAAGGAACGGATTTGGCCTTCTCACTTTTGCAAACATTTTGAGGTGGTTAGCACTGGATGCCACTGTTTTATTACCTTTCTGTCTCGAATCTTTCAGAAAGCCGGTAATACCTAAGCATTTCGCTCTGAGCTGAAGTGAGCCCACCACTTCCAAGAGTCCTGTAGTAGTTGAAGCCCGAATCCTTACATAGGAGTTGAGAAGTGATTTATTATTATTATTATTATTATTATTATTATTATTATTAGTTCTGACTAATGAATGATGATAAATTTGCCTGATTAAACCCACTCCAAAAATCCAAAGCCTGGCTTTTCAGATTTGAAAGATTTACTGCCTTTTGTACTGCAGAGGCAGCGGCCACGGTCTCTTCCTCCTTAAATGTCATTGAGATAGAAATCGCAGGGTGGGGGGCCCAACCAGGGTGGACAGGTATTGAACATAGCTTGCAACTTGAATCAGACATAGGGGAAGACCAGACTTGAAAAAACATGTCCAAATCACAGGAGGCATCTGGGGAAAGAAGGAAGCTGAGCAAAGCCTGTCAGGGAGAAGAATAGCTTTAGCAAAATCCCAGGAATTCCGCCTGGCCCTCGCTCTGGGGGCAGCCAAGGTCGGGAGGGGTGATAAAAGGAGGGACTGCCCCTTAGCCCTTCGTCCGGCGATTGTCTGCTGCGGTGTCAGTTACAGCAGGGGCCCAGATCCGAATCTGTAATTCAATAAACGCTTGCTTGCTCAAACCATCTATGAGTCGGTGGTCTGTCTCTGGGGGACTCGCTCTGTAACAGTCATGTGTGGGGAATGGGGTGTTTGAGGAGGTTCCCTGGTACTGTTGAAGTGACCCGCTCTAGGAATTATTTACTATGGTGACAAAAAAATAATAAAACTTGAATTTTAAAAATCCCCCCCAAAAAAAGCAACTTTAGTGCTTTGCGGGCCCCAGCGGGCTCCGTAACCCCGCCCCCAGGGGCGGGGCTGGCCCGCCAACTCCGCCTTCGCCAGCATGAAGCCTCCACTAAGGCTGCCCCACCCCCACCCCCACCCCGGGGCGCGCTATGGGGGCGACGTGGCCCGAGGCGCCGTCTGGAGCGCCCTCCAGAAGCGGCAGGTGCTCTGACTACTGCAGACGCGGCGGGGCCACAGGAGCCGGACGTCGCTGAGCTGGCCGGGGAGCTGCCCGGGGCTGGCGCGAGGCCGAGATTCGGGATTTCCTCCAGCAGCTCAAGAACCCTGTGGCCCGGGAAGCCATTCAGAAGGTGCATCCAGGTGGCCTAAAGGGTCCAAGGCGTCGGGAAACACAGCCCCCAGCTCCCATCGAGGTGTGGATGGATCTGGCTAAGAAGGTCACAGGCCCACCGGAGGAAGCTCTGACTGTGGCTTTCTCACAGGCGCTCACCATCATGGCCGTGGAGCCCGTCAGCCTCCTGTACTCCAAGGTGTCCAAGCCAACGCAGGCACATGGAAAACTACTGCCCTTTAACACCCCTAGCAGACAAGAGAAACCGAGCCCTGAGGCTGCTGGCCCCACCCCTGAAGCAGCTGCTGGCCGCTCTGCTGAGGGAGACCTCGAAGTGGATTTTGAAAAGATCTACAAGTACCTGTCAACCATCTCCCACAGCTGCCATGCCCCTGCGCTTTCCCCCGCTGAGTCAGCTGTGGTCCTCCACCTGCTCATGTCACATCCTGAGGAGCTGTCTCACCTGCCCTGTGCAGCCCTGGTTGAGCATATGATGGATACATACCTACATCTGATGGCCCCCCAGTCTGCCCCCAGCGGTGGGAACCTGGGACCAGGAGGTGAGGTTTGTGGGACTTGCTCTAGGGCAATATGGTCTCCCAACCCTTTTCATTTTGAGGATGGTTTCTTTTGCTGTGCAGGACAATTTTAGTTTGATGTCGTCCCATTTGTTTATTCTCTCCTATGTTTCCCTTGCCCTTGGTGTTGTATCAGCGAAAATTCTGCTACATGAAATGTCTGATATTTTTGCTGCCTATGTTTTCTTCTTTTAAGGTTTTTATGGTTTCATGACTTACATTTAAGTCTTTTATCCATTTTGAATTTATTCTTGTGTATGATGTAAGTTGGTGGTCTAGTTTAATTTTTTTTTTTTATGTATCTGTCCAATTATCCCAACACCATTTATTGAAGAGAATGTCTCTTCTCCGTTGTATGTTCTTGCCTCCTTTGTCAAATACTAATTGAGCATAATGGCTTGGGCCCATTTCTGGGTTCGCTGCTCTGTTCCACTGAGCCACACCAGCCGGGCTTTTAATTTCCTTTTTAACATGAGATAACCTTCCACTTACCAAATTCTCACATATTGAAAACCATTCTACTTTAGATGGAAAGGGGGTGGAGCTGGCTCTTCCTATGGAAGAGGGAGATACAGCCATCTGGGGTGGGGCCTGAAGGCTTGCATTCATAACAACGGCCAGCAGGTGGCGATGCTCTCTGGAAGTTATGAATGGAAGCAACCAATCACTGTAGCGCTATGACTTGTCACCAAAAGAAACTCCAGCTGTCACATTACATTGAGATTACATTGCGGCTGCTGAAGACATCTTGAAATATTGTTTATCACTCTTTTGAAATGATATCACTCATTAGACCCACTGCTATATCTCATTTACAGTACAATAAGTACAGTATTATATCTGGTTGAAATTACTGTTAGTGACATGGAAAACTGGCTCACCTAATAAACTGTTAATTTTTTATTACTCTATGTGAATATAATGGCATTTCTTTTTATTTTCTATGTATTTGTGTTTTTACCAATTATTCTGAGAAGGAGTCTGTGGTAAGGTGGGCTGGGGCCAAGCCTCCTCCTGACTGCCCCCTCGTCACCCCACGCCTTTCATGTGTGGATCTGTGTCCCAGCTGAAGGCTGGCACATGATTCTGAAAAGCAGCCAACATATTGAACTATTGCTTGCGATGACCTCTACCCACCCCTCAAATCCTAGAGGCGGGAGAGGAAGCTGAGATGGCTGGTTTGCCTGGGAAAGCAGCAGAGTGCCGTATAGCGCTCTCCCCAGCCCATTGTCAAGAAGCTGGAGAAAGGCCCAGAAAGGCCCAGATGGACGCTCAGAGCCTTGACCATGGGTATCTTCAGATTGACCACACTTAAAAGCCACCCATCAATGATGAGAGAGAATCATCGATCAGCTGCCTCCTGCACGCCCCCTACTGGGGATGAGCCCACAACCCGGGCATGTGCCCTGACTGGAATCGAAACTGGGAGCCTTCAGTCCCCAGGCCAACGCTCTATCCACTGAGCCACACTGGCTAGGGCCCGGGTTGCTTTTTGCTGGAGTGCATTCGGGGATTTGCCTCCAGAGGTTCTGATGTAGTGCATCAGGCGTGGGCTCAGGAAGCCACTTTCCCAGAAGCCTCTGGGAGGACAGCGGAGCAGGTGAGCCCAATGATGGCAGCAGTTGCCTCCAACAGCCTTCTGCCGCCTTGGGGTGGAGGGGTGGGGCCCATGGAGAAAAGAAAGGTACCAACTCCTGAGGGAAAAGCCCCATTCACGGCCCTCTAATTTCAGTAAAGGCTAAGAAGGTACAAAACCAAATTCTGCCGTCCTCCGACCTCCCCCTAGCCCGCCCCACAGCTTCTGGTGCCCAGCCTCCAGCCCGGGCAGCTCCTGCACTGGGTGACTACCTCCCACCACTGCCTGGTGATGCTCTCCCCTCTCCTGCCCCCAGGGAACTGCCGTCTTCCTGCAGCAGCACAGGCCTCCTCCCGCAGTCCCTGTTCCCGCTGACCTTGGGTCTTCGGCCTTTCTCTCGCCTTTCACCTGCTGAGCATCTTCCTAACTATTTTTCTCAGAAAAATCATCAATGGAGGGGGAGTCAGTCCGTCCTGGAGTTTGACTCCGGCAGGTTCCTGCCCTCATCTTGCTGTGGGGTGGCTCCCTGAGATGTTTCTGTTCCTTGTTCTGAAACTCTCCATGCAGGTTAGTAAAAAACAATCAAGCCCTCAGCTCTAACACCGATGGCGTCTCCTGCTTGTCTCTGTGGCTCAGAGAGCGGCAGCTGGGGGGGCTCTCAGCTAAGGTGGGATGGATCAGGGAGTCAGAGCAGGTGTGGGGATGAGGGCTGGTGAGAGCCGCACCCAGGCTGTCAGGCCCTGGGGAGGGACGCGTGGAGGAGGAGTGAATCTGCTCTAGAGAAGGGGTCAGGGGACAGGTGTCACTCAGGTCCCTCTGCACAGGCCCTTCACCCCCGAGAACATCTAGGACAGGGTCTCCTTTTACACTCGCCTGGGGACCCCCGTCACGCGGGCTGCCCTTTGGTCTCACTGGGTTGTACCCATCTACACGCCTCGCACACCCCACCTCCGGCGCCCTGGGCCCGCCAATGCTGGGAGTTGCCCTGGGGCTGCAGACCTTCCAGGGAGCGGTAATGACCATCAGCTGGTCGCTCCCCTACCCCACCCACCGCAGCGACTCTCCAGGCTCCCAAACAGGCCCACCTGAGTCGGTACCAGGGCTCCACTTCGGCACACCTGCATCAGAACGCCTTTCTGACAAGCCTGGGGGCGCCTGAAGCGCTGCCCTGAAGGGTGGGGACCAGGTTCCAGGGCTGCCTCCTGTGGGGGCTTCCCAGCTCCGCACCCCGCCCCGCTGGTCCCGGCTTCACCTGTCCGGCCTCAGAGGTGGCTGTGATGGTCTGCAGCTGTTCCTCAGGCGGGACACTCCTTGGAAGCAGCATTTGTCTTGGATCCCAGTGCCTGGCAGGTAGCGGGTTCGGATCAGGGCTCCCCCTTCAGCCCGCCAACCCCAGATGCCCGACAAAGTCTTGGTGGAGGCTTGTGGAGGGGGTGCCCGGGGGCTGTCAGGAAAGCAGCTGTTGTCTTTGTGACTGGTTGGTTGACACAGCGATTCGGGACTCCTCTGCCGTGAGCGCCCCAGGAGCCTCATCCAATTCCAGAGTCTGGAGGAGACGCTGAGCCCACAAATGGGACATGTGAGTGAGCAGAAATGGAATTCCCCGTGAAAGTGGCTCCAGTTGGAGATGAATGGGATGGGATTCCGTCTGAGGGTCCACATGACCCTAGAACAGCGGTTCTCAACCTTCTGGCCCTTTAAATACAGTTCCTCATGTTGTGACCCAACCATAAAATTATTTTCGTTGCTACTTCATAACTGTAATGTTGCTACTGTTATGAATCGTCATGTAAATATCTGATATGCAGGATGGTCTTAGGCGACCCCTGTGAAAGGGTTGTTCGACCGCTGCCGGAAGCCAGTCCACCCTTGCTGCTTGACACAGTCGCTGCAGGGAAGAAACATCTGCATAGCATATGTTTCAAGGGACCTGGCGTATATGGCATACTGTTCTTAATATGTTTGCTCCCCTTCCTGGCGCTATGTGTTTTAACCAGGGTCACCTCTCTGAGAAAGGTTGTTTCCCCAGGTAGGGATTTTTCCCTGAAGTTAGGGAGGGAATAAAACCCCTTAACTAAGTGCCAGGTGGGTAGTTAATCACTTTAACTACAAACAATCACCCTTAAGCTACATAATCTTTACTCCCTAAGATAAGAAACGCCCTAACCTTTGGAATGGAAATTGACTTGGTATTAAAATCAACTGGTATAAATACAGATGTAACAAGACAATAAAACACAGAACCTGGCTGGAGAACCTGACTAGAGAACCTGGCTAGGCTGCTGATCAACTGAACGCAGCCTCCGCGTCATTCCTTCTTCACCGACTCCGTCCACACCTTTGGGAACCCCTGGACCTGCTGGGGTTGGACCCCAACAGACTGCCAAAGGGGTCGCGACCCACAGGTTGAGAACCACTGCCCTGGAACTACACGAGCATCTCCAGGAAGGTGGGTGATGACCAAATACTAGCCAGGGTGAGACTGGCTGCAAACTTGACTTAAGCTGAGTGACATGCTCTGCTTTCCTCAGACTGAGCCACCCAGTCCCCAATGTCAACCTGGCCTCGCTGACCAGGGCATGCCCTGAATTGTCTGGGAATGAAGTGATGGTGAGCCTACTCTATGCTAGAGGCTGCAGGGCGGGTGGGCAGCCCTGAGGGGGAGCTTGTCAAAGTGGATTTGGCCTGAGGCAGGGAGGCCAGGGGGAGCTGCTGCTGCCCTCCACAGCCGATCGTGGTGTCTCAGTGGTCCAATTCTGGGTTTATTTGGAAGGTAAAACTGACAGAATTTGCTGACAGACTAGGTTGGGATGTGAGAAGGAGGAATCAGGGATGACACAGAGGCTGTGTTTTGAGGGACAGGAAGAATGGAGTCACCATTCCCTGTGATGGTGGGAGTAGGCTGCTGTGGGAGAGGGGATATGGGCTCTTGCCGCCCTCCAAGACACCATCCCTTTTGCTGAGACCTGAGAAATGACCTGTCTCCCTACACACTCTTTATATCCAGACAGTTCATGTTCTAAATTCTGCATCCTGAATGAATACTTAGCAGTGGAGACCTGATTTGAATTGTGGGTGTGACTAATTTTCCATGGTTTCCTGTTGCCCCTTGGGTAACACTGCTCCCTTCACACAGTCCCCCAGAAACGGAATTGCTGGGTCATCGGGTTGTTCTATTCCTCACACTGTTTTCCGTAGTGGCTGCACCAAGTTACAGTTCCACCAACAGCACACAGGGGTTTCCTTTTTTTGCACATTCTTGTCAATTCATGTTATTTGTTGACTTTTTGATAGTAGCCATTCTGATAGGCGTGAGGTGATATCTCATTGTGCTTTTGAAATATATTTTTGCCGAAACCGGTTTGGCTCAGTGGATAGAGCAGCCGTGGGCAAACTACGGCCCGTGGGCTGGATCCAGCCCGTTTGAAATGAATAAAACTAAAAATAAAAAAAGACCTTACCCTTTTATGTAATGATGTTTACTTTGAATTTATATTAGTTCACACAAACACTCCATCCATGCTTTTGTTCCGGCCCTCCGGTCCAGTTTAAGAACCCATTGTGGCCCTCGAGTCAAAAAGTTTGCCCACCCCTGGGATAGAGCGTCGGCTTGCAGACTGAAAGGTCCCAGGTTCGATTCCGGTCAAGGGCATGTACCTGGGTTGCGGGCACATCCCCAGTGGAGAGTGTGCAGGAGGCAGCTGATCGATGTTTCTCTCTCATCAATGTTTCTGACTCTCTATCTCTCTTCCTTCCTCTCTGTAAACAATCAATAAAATATATTTTTTAAAAAATAAAATATATTTTTATTGATTTCAGAGATGAAAGGAGAGATAGAAACATCAATGATGAGGATCATTGATTGGCTGCTTCCTGCACACCCCCCACTGGGGATCGAGCCCCAAACCTGGACATGTGTCCTTGACTGGAATTGAACCCAGGACTCTTCAATCTGTGGCCGATGCTCTATCCACTGAGCCACACCAGTTAGGGCTTAAGCATCTTTTTTATTTTTTTATTGAGCCCACAAACCAGACATATGCCCTTGACCAGAATCAAACCTGGGACCTTTTAGTTCGCATGCCAACGCTCTATCCACTGAGCCAAACCGGCTAGGGCTTGAGCATCTTTTTAGATGTGTTGGCCATCTGTGTGTACTCTTTAGAGGAATGTCTCTTCATTCCTGTGCCCTTCTTTTTATCGCATTGTTTATTTATATTTTTGTTACTGAGTTGTAGGAGTTCCTTATATATGTTGGATATTAATACCTTATGGTCTATTTGCAAGAATCTCCTTCTGTTCAGTAAATTGTCTTTTCATTTTGTTAATGGTTTACTGTGCAGAGGCTTTTTAGTTTGATATATTTCCATTTATTTATTTTTGCTTTTGTTGCTTTTGCCCAAGGAGATATAAAAAAAAGTGTTGTTAAAAGTGATGTCAAAGAGTTTACTTTCTATGTTTGATTTAGGACTTTTATGGTTCCATGTCTTACATTTAAGTATTTAATCCATTTTAAATTTATTTTTGTATATGTTGTAAGAGAATGGTTCATTTTCACTTTTTTTTCATTTATCTGCCCAGTTTTTCCAGTACCTCTTGTTGAAGAGACTCTCATTTCTCCATTGTACATTCTTGTCTCCTTTGTCATAGATTAATTGACCATGTAAGTGAGAGTTTATTTCTGGGCTCTCTATTGTGTTCCATTGATCTGTGTGTCTGATTTGTGCCTGTGCCATACTGCTTTAATTACTATAGCTTTGCAATGTAGTTTAAAACCAGGGAGTGTGACACCTATAAATTTGTTCTTTCTCAAGATTGCTTTGTATATTCTGGGTCTTTTGTGGTTCCACATAAATTTTAAGATTATTTGTTGTAGATAAAGAATTCTTGGTTGGTGGTTTTGTGTTTCCACACTAAATATTTCACCTCACTCAATTCTTGCTTGCACGGTTTATGACAGGAACTCTGATGCAATTCTTATCTTTATTTCTCCATAGGTAGGATGCTTTCCCTCTGACTTCTTTCAAGATTTTCCTTTCTGTCTTTGGTTTTCTGCAATTTGAATATGATAGGACTAGGTGTAGATTTTTACTTTATTTTATTTTTTAAAAAATATATTTTATTGATTTTTTACAGAGAGAAAGAGAGAAGGATAGAGAGCTAGAGACATTGATGAGAGAGAAACATCAATCAGCTGCCTCCTGCACACCCCCTACTGGGGATGTGCCCACAACCAAGGTACATGCCCTTGACCAGAATCAAACCTGGGACCCTTCAGTCCACAGGCCAATGCTCTATCCACTGAGCCAAACCAGTTAGGGCTATTTTATTTTTTAAAGATATATTTTTATTATTGACTAGAGGCCCAGTGCACAAAATTTGCACACTCGGGGGGGTGGTGTCCCTCAGCACAGCCTGCACCCTCTTGCAGTCTGGGAGCCATTGGACATCCTTAACGCTGCGGAGGCAGGAGAGGCTCCTTCTTCTGCCTCTGTGCTCACAGCTGTGAGTTCGGCTCAGGGCTTTTGGCTGAGTGGTGCGCCCCTGTGGGAGTTCACTGACCACCAGGGGGCAGCTCCTGTATTGAGCATCTGCCCCCTGGTGGTCAGTGTACATCTTAGCGACCAGTCATTCTGCCATTCAGTTGATTTGCATATTAGCCTTTTATTATATAGGATTTCAGAGAGGAAGGGAGAGGGAGAGATAGGAATATCAAGGACAAGAGAGAATCGTTGATGGGCTCCTTCTGCCCCCCCCCTCCCCAACTGGAGATCGAGCCCACAACCTGGGCATATGCCCCGATTGGGAATCGAACCATGGCCTCCTGTTTCATAGGTCGGCGCTCAACCACTGAGCCATGCGGGCTGGGCCCTAGGTATAGATTTTTAGTCTTTTATCTTATGTGGTGTTCTCTGAGCTTCCTGGATTTGCAGTTTGCTGTTATTAATGTGCATAAAATTTTAGCCATTATTACTTCAAATATTTATTTTGTTCCCTTCTCTTTTTCTCCTCCTTTTGGTATTTTTTTTAAAATAACTTTTTTATTTTTCAATTACAATTGACATGCAATGTTATATTACTTTCAGGTGGATAACATAGTGATTTAGACACTTATGTAACTTATGAAGTGATCCCCCAATCAGTCTAGTATCCACCTATGACCATACATAGTTATTATAATATTTTTCACTGTATTCTCATGCTGTACTTTACATCCCTGACACAGTTTTTATTTGAACATTTTAATCCCTTCACCTTTTTTTTTTAAAATATATTTTATTGATTTTTTACAGAGAGGAAGGGAGAGGAATAGAGAGTTAGAAACATCGATGAGAGAGAAACATCGATCAGCTGCCTCCTGCACACCCCCCACTGGGGATGTGCCCGCAACCAAGGTACATGCCCTTGACCGGAATCAAACCTGGGACCCCTCAGTCCGCAGGCTGGCGCTCTATCCACTGAGCCAAACCGGTGCTGGCATCCCTTCACCTTTTTACCTCTGCCCCCACTCCCTCTCCCCTCTGGCAACCATCAAAATGTTGTCAGCATCTATGAGGGTTTTTTCAGGTTTTTTTTGTTCATTTATTTTTTCTTTAGAATCCACATGCAGGTGAAACCACATGGCATGTCTTTCTCTGTCTGACTTATTTCGCTGAGCATAATTCTCCTTTTGGTATTCTTTTTTTTATTAATAAGTTTTATTTCTTGAAGTATTACAAAGAGTATTACATATGTCTCCTTTCCCCCCCCTCCCTTGACATTCCCCTGGCCCCCCTACCCCCTAGTGTCTTGTGTTCATTGGTTATTCTTTTTAAAAAATATATATATATATTATTGATTTTTTACAGAGAAGAAGGGAGAGGGATAGAGAGTTAGAAAAAATTGATGAGAGAGATCGACCAGCTGCCTCCTGCACGCCCTCCAGTGGGGACGTGCCCACAACCAAGGTACATGCCCTTGGCCGGAATGGAACCTGGGACCCTTGAGTCCGCAGGCCAACGCTCTATCCACTGAGCCAAACCGGTTCAGCCATTGGTTATTCTTATATGCATGCATATAAGTCCTTTGGTTGATCTCTTAACACCCCCCCCAAACCCTCCCCAGGCTTCCCACTGTAGTTTGACAGTCTGTTCAATGCTGCTCTGCCTCCGCATCTCCCCCTGTTCATCAGTCTATACTGGTCCCCATTATCCGTTTCAATCTCACTGGGGCTGTTTCAAACTCACTGGGGCCGTCCCGACCTCACTGGGGCTGTCCCGGCCTCACCGGGGCCGTATCGGCCTCAAGAGAGCTGTCCCGACCTCACTGGGGTAACACGAAGTTTGGCACTCTGTCCCCTGCTGGGCGGCTCCCCACCAGACAAAATCTCCAGGCATTCCTGGTAGCTGAACATCCGGCACGCCTGCTCAGACTTCGCCCTCCACCAAGTGCACAGACTGTCCGTCTGCCGACCCCCAGCGTCCCACGTGAGACTGGAACCGGTGAACGTGCTTGTGCACCTGCTGGTACAGCGGTTCCACATTGCCGGCCCAGCCGGGCCAGCCCGGGCCTCCCCCGAACCCGACTCCGCCCCCCGAGCGCGTCCCTCCCAGATGCGAGGAGCCAAAATCTGCAGCCTGCTGGGTTGGGCTCTGTACTTGGTGTCTCTGCACATCCTACTCAGTCTCATTGCTCTTCTTTCTTTCCTTCCAATTGTAGAGCTTCCACTGGGCCAGCTTTCCCATGGTTCCGTATGATAGCTGTTTGTCCTATAGTTGGTAGTTTCGATGTTGTTGTGGGAGGCAGCACGCACAGGTCTATACCTTATGCCGCCATCTTGGTTCTCCTGGTATTCTTATATGCATATGTTATACCTTTTGTATTTGTCCTGCAGTTCTTGAATATTCTGTTCTGTTTTTGTTTTCCTTCACTTTTTTCTATTTGTATTTCAGTTTGGGAAGTTTCTATCCCTATAGTCTCAAGCTTAGAGGCTCTTTCCTTCTCAGAGTTTCAATCTCTCTGCTTACATTTATCCATTTTTCTTGCAATGTTATCCACTTTTTCCACGACAATCCTTAGCATATTAATCATTGTTTTTATTTTTATTGATTTCAGAAAGGAAGGGAGAGGGAGATAGAACCATCAATGATGAGAAAGAATCATTGATCAGCTGCCTCCTGCACGCCCCCTACTGGGGATCCAGCCTGCAACCCCAGCACGTGCCCTTGACTGGAATCGAACTTCGGACCCTTTAGTCCGCAGGCTGATACTCTATCCACAGAGCCAAACCAGCCAGGGCCTGTCTCTGGTTTTCAAGGCAACCGTTTGCCTTGTGACCCCAAATCTCTGATGGACCTAAGGAGAGTCATCGCTTTTAGTTTATCCAGTTCTTTCCTTGTTGTAAGGATGAGAGTGATGCTCCCAGCTCTCTACATCGCAGAGCAGAAGCCTGAAGTGTCGGCTTCTTTTTTATTGCATCTCGGGGTCCCTCCTAGAAATGCCCACAGAAGGACCTAATTCCACATAAACATCCCACTTCCTTGCATTGGCCTTGCTTGGTGTTAATGATCCTGGTTCTTTCTCTTGCCTCTTAGACCTACTGAGAGCACCCTGTTCAGCAAGATGGTGACAACTTGAAAAGTTTACAAAGCAGGTAAGTAAGTACCTGGCCTTACAATGAGGCTTGAGCTCCCAGGTTAGAAGGCAGATGAGAGCTGGGCCCCCACTTGCTTGCGTTCACCCTTCTGAAACTAGCTTCAGGCCCCGTGAGGACTCCAGCCACCCCCTTACTCTCTTCCCCTCCTCCGCCCCTCCCCTCAAGCTGCCCAGCTCACCTACTGCTTCTCTGTTTCCCAGTCCCAGGGTCTCCCAGGCCTCTCGCTGACCAGCGCTTCTGCAAGATCACCCTCCGGGGAGGTTTGGAGACTCCGCCAGGGAGGCAGTGGCAGTGACAGAGACAATGACCTGTTTCTGGACCTTTATCTACAAAATCTCCAAATTGCTGCTGGGAAAGACAGAGACAGTAGAAGCTCCTCGGCCGGATGTAAACTGTGGCAGCCAGTATGCAGGGGTCCGCTGGCTGGAGGAGGAGCCCCCCCAGTCTCAGCACTGCGGGGGCGTTCCTGAGCCTTGGCCCCTGTGGGACGGAGTTCCAGGCCAGGACTTTGGAAGCAGGTGCCGCCACAGCCAGAATGCTGCCTGGAGCCGGGGTGGAGCTGCCAGCAGTGGTGGGTGTGGGGGTGGTGGTGAAGGCCCGGCCCGGAGCCTCAGAAGCCAAACCAGACATGAGGACGCCCCTGCTGTAGGAAGGCTGGGCGGGCACCAGCAGGATTAAGTTTGTAATCATTCTTTTAAATTCTTTCTGAAAATACCTGCTTTAACCGTTAAGAATCAGAGTCACAACAGTTTCGATGGGAAAAACATTTTTAGATACAGATTTTGGTTCGCATGTGCACACAGTGACGGCCGAGGCATCCTCTGTCTGAAGCAGCCGCTGGGTCTCCTGCGGCCACGTGTGCCTCTGAGCCTGCTTTTATGCTTTTTGCATCATAATGCTTTAATTTTTTAATAATGTTTCACTTTATGGAGTTGATTGGCATTGACCATAAGCTATAAATAAAAGAAATAAATGTGAAATAAGTGGCACAAAAGGAACTGATTTCCTTTTCGGAGTGGGGGATGGGGAGACTGGCGTCCATTGGAGGCCTGGGGTGGTGGAACATTCCAGAGGCAATTTCCTGCCCTCCACACGTGGGAGTACTTGCCACTGCCCTAAGCCGACCCTAGAAGAATCAGATGTAACTTTGGGGGATGCTTGCAAGAAGAGGAGCCTGGCATCTTGTTTGATAGGATTGTTGATCTGCCCAGAGGAGCCCACCCAACACCGACTCAGCAGGCACACACACAGCGTGGGAGTTTGGTGGGGGTCAAAGATCGTCTGGAAACCTGGCCAACCCGAGCCACTTTGCTGCACCCTTCCCAAGTACACCCTCTGCAGGTGAGGGCAAGCATCACAGGAGCATTGGGGTGTCCTGTGAGCAGGTGGAGTAGAGGTGAGGTGTTCAGCGACACTGGGGAGCTGAGAAGTGGGGCGGGCCCTGTGAGGTTGTGGCTGCATCTCTCCTTACATCAGCACAGAGGGAGGAAGAAGGGGTTTCCAGAGGCAGAACGACTCCCTCTTCACTGCAGGTCCTCGACTTGCTGGGCGTTCGTATTGAATAGGAAACAAGAGTTTGCAAACTGGACAGATCATTGAACAATGAAAGTTATATGAACACTATGGGCTCTAACCAAGATGCTGTAGAGGAACATGAAAGCATTCCGCAGAGGCGATCACAGGCAGCGATTTGAGCACTCAGAGGACAAAAGAAGTCACGTCACTGCCCCTGAGTGCTAAGATGTCTATCAGATGGCTTCCTTTTGTATATTTTAAAAGGATTTTCTGGTGCTTGTTTACCATTGAAGCAGAAAGGAAAGAAGCATTGGCTCAAATTTTCAATAACATAAGCAATACATTCTCCCTGAAGAAATTGAGGTACACCACAAAAACTTATGGTGCGGTAGTACCCGAAGTACGAATAGGCCATTTCAACCTATTTATCTTCCTACTGGCAAGTAGGTCTATGTTTTCACACGGATGCTATGAGCATCCTTTGTCTCAGGTGCTTGTGTGAACATTTCTGTAGGACAGATCCTGGATGTGGAACCGCTGGTCGGAGGATGTTCATGTTTAGAAATTGGTTGGCATTCCCAAAATTGACCTCAAAACGGCTGCATCAACTTATAAGCCACCAACAATGTGTGGGAGCGCCTGGTCCATGTCTTTGGGGTCATTGTCTTCCACGTAAGATTCCCGCAGGGCCAATGATAACTGGATTTGTTCGCCTCGCCCTCTCAGTGGAGGTCAAGATCCTCTCTTAGCTCTGATAGCCTTTGTGCTTTAGTTGTGCCCAGGTACATGCCCTTGGCCGGAATCGAACCTGGGACCCTTGAGTCCACAGTCCGACACTCTATCCACTGAGCCAAACTGGTTAGGGCCTCCTCATTGATGTTTCTATCCTCTCTCTCCCCCTTCCTCCCTGAAATCAATAAAAAAATATTTTTTTTAAAAAAAGAATACACTTGACATAAAGCAAAAGTGGGCAACTCAGCTAGTCTGAGTGTGTGTCCAGTGAGGGTTCAAGAGGTTTTATACCCTTCCCCTGTAGGTTTCAAAGTCCCCTTCTCCATTGTTGTGGCTTATTCTGGAATGTTTGTACAGACATCTGGTCATCTTGTTTGGCAAGTACTAAGGTGGCTGACTTCTTTGTTTAGTGGGTGAGATAAACTCCCTTTTCTCTCCCTTTCCCCTCATGCCCTAGAGCTATCTTTCCTGCCTAATATCCCTCAAGTGATATCTCTCCTTGGGTCTAGCTGCCCCCTACTTCACACACCAATTGCAAGTCCGGGTTGTTACCTGTGTTTCAGACCAGCCAGCTGTAAGTGAGAGGTTCCCACAACACCCTACGTGGGTTCGATTAATTTATTAGAGTGAATTACAGAACTCAGGAAAAACAGTTTACTTACTAGATTCCAGGTTTACTAGGATTATATGATTCAGGAAGAGCCAGAAGAAAAAGACGCAAGGGCAAGGTGTGTGGAAAGGGGTACAGGGTTGCCATGCTCTGAGTGCCACTCTCTCTGAATCCCCAAGTGTTCACCAATCCGGAAGCTCTGGAACCCAGTCCTTTTGGATTTTTCTGGCGGCTTTATTTCATTCTCATGATCGATTAAATCATTGGGCACTGGCAATAGAGCCCAATCTCCAGCCCCTCCATGAGGCTGGGATGGGGGTGGGGCCAAATTACAACTCTGTAATGACTAGGTGGTTCCCCAGGCAGCTAGACCAGATCCTCACAGCTTTCCAAAAGTCATCGCCTTGACTAAAATGAGCTCTGGAGTATCTGAGAGGGGCTTGTTAGAGACTTCAAAAGACACCCTTATTTCTCTTATCACTGAGGACATTCCAAGGGTTTTAGGACCTCTGTACCAGAACCTGGGTAAAAAACTATATATAAACTAGAGGCCCAATGCACGAAATTCATGCAAGAGTAGGCCCTCGCACCCCACCCCCCATGCCTCTCGGCCCAGGCTGCCTCATGGCCCTGCCCCCCCGCCCACTGGTCTCTCTGGAAGGTCATTCCGCTATCCGTTCTAATTAGCATATTAGCTCTTTATTATATAGGATGTATAATAAATCTCAATGTCACACCTGTCTGTTTTCCCAGACCCAGAGCCCATCATTTCTCCAAGGAGCCTTGTTCTTTTAGTGGAAAAGGCTAAAAAACAACAAGTTATCGTGCCAGATGTGTGTGCTCATTGGTCCTGGATGTTACTGTTCCTAAGTCCTCAAAGCAGAGCCAGGAACAATACCATGCTCATACACACACCCCTCCGCCCCATCACACACGTGTTCCATCCACCTGCACACCGTGAAAACCATGAGTTCGGAGGCATTCTTTTGCTCTCTCCTTGCCCCTCTCTGTATTTTGTGTTTGTTTTCTTTCTCTGAGAAACCTGCTGCTCAGCAGACTTCACGACATTTATTTGCTCAGCCCCGTGTTGATCAATTCTTGTCACAATTCATTCTTGCCAAGATTCTCTTTAAGCCCTAGCCAGTTTGGCTCAGTGGATAGAGCGTTGGCCTGTGGACTGAAAGGTCCCAGGTTCGATTCCAGTCAAGGGCATATGCCTGGGTTTGGGCTTGATCCCCAGTAGGGGGTGTGCAGGAGGCAGCCGATCAATGATTCTCTTTCATCATTGATGTTTCTTCCTCTCTGTTCCTCTTTGAAATAAATAAAAATATATTTTTAAAAAGATTCTCTTTAAAGTTCAAATCGTCCCGCCATGGCCAGCGGCGCCTCTTCACCTCGCTCCTGTGTCCCTGGCTGTGTCCCATCAGTTTTTGAGCACGTTTACACTTGAAGGCACAAAACGGTCAAGATCCGCCTTGTGCTTTCTCAGTCCCAGCCCGGAAATCAGCCATTTCCCAAGTTCATGTTAGTGGGAATTGACATTTAAAACTGGGATATGAGCCCTAGATGAATTCATTCCTTATCAACTAGAAAATAAATACGCCATATACAAATATGTGAGTTAATGGATATCTTTAATGCAATCATATGTCTCCCTTTTCCCCCCTCCCCCCTTTCCTCCCCCTTTGCGCAGTGAGCACAGTGGCTCCTGGCAACATCAATATGTTCTCAATCCTATGATACACACAGACAAGCTTGGGAATTGCCTATTTTTTAAAAGAAGAAAATTATAAACACACAGACACATCTACGCAGGCCAAGCCCCTGTCTGTTTCCCTTCCACTGTGCTGTCTGTCTGTCTGTCTGTCTGTCACCTTGGCTGGCATTTTGGCGGCTAGTCCTCCACCCCAGCGAGCGCGCGCCTCACCAAGGGTCTATGGGGGGCGGCGAGGGCTCGTAAGGCTGTGCCCAGATGTCACCGTCCTCCTCTTCGGGGACGCGTGTTCCTCGAACAGGCAAAGAGCAGATGGTGAGCGGATCGGGGCGTGTGCTGCCGTCGGGGGCTCTGGGCCTGAGTACGCACAGAGCAGCCCCGAG
>NW_005873744.1:0-20484 GCF_000147115.1 Myotis lucifugus | reverse complement strand
TATTTATTTTATATATTTAAATGCCATTTAACAAAGAAAAATCAACGCAAAAAAATGAGTTTCATAGGTTCGCCATCACTGCACTAGCAGCATGTGGCTCTTGAGCACTTCAATTATGGCTAGTGCAACTGAGGAACTAAATTTTAAATTTTATTTACTTTTAATTAAAGGAACCTCATGTGGCTAGTCTGTACCATATGAAAACCAAGCTCTAGGTCAAATATTTTTTTTTTGTCTTTTTTTTCCCTTTATCTTTTATTTCTTCTAGGTCAAATATTGATAATTTTCTAGCACACAGAGAAGAATTGTTATAGTTGATAATCCACATTTGTAGGTTCTATTGATTGATTCATTCATCACCTAGTAATGCAGATGAATTCCTACTGCTGTATAAGTAATTTCACAGTCTGTCCAAATAGTTTTATTGGAGGAAATTTGACTGTATAGCTACCATCAAATTCAAAATTGGTTAAAGTTCCAGGTAAATCAAAACCCTAGGCAGTATCAAGTTAGGTAATCTTCCACCCTGATTGCTTTATCAGTCTCCTAACTAGTATCTCTACATCTACTCTTATTCTTCTGCATTCCATTTTCTACACTTTTTTGTGTGTGTTAATCCTCACCTGAGAATATTTTTTCCATTATTTTTAGAGAGAGTGGGGGGTGGGGGGAGAAACATTGATGTGAGAGGCATCAATTAGTTGCCTCCTGCACACACCCTGACTGAGGCTGGGGATTGAGCCTGCAACCTAGGTACATGCCCTTGACCAGAATAGAACCCGTGACCCTTCGGTCCACAGGCTGATGCTCTGTCCACTGATCCAAACACTTTAATGTGGAGCCCTAGCTACACACAATGAATTATCCCTGTGCCACCTGTTCATTAGTCATTTAATACTTTAACTTTAAGCAATCATTTCAGAACATAAGTCTGATCATGTAGTCCCACTGTACCTAAATACTTCATTGGTTCTCCATTGCTCCCAGGAAAAAGACTAAGATCCTATCATATGACCTATAATGGTTTGTCCTCATTTACACCATGTTTTCTCTTACTATCTGTACTTAAGCCGTATTAACTTTTGAGTCCGTTAAATACTTTATTTAAATGACTGCCCGGGTTACCCATGATTTCCACCCTGCTGAATCTAAAAGTTAATTTCTGTTCATATCTTTCTTAGTAAAGTTCAACACAGTTGACCATTCTTGGAGCCTCTCTTCATCTGACTTCTGTGACATCATAGTCTTCCTCGTGTAGTTTTAGATGCTGGAGTTCCTTCTTGTCCATTGGTCCCCTTCACTGCTATGGTCTCTCAGTGATCTCTTTTGATCCCACAGCTTTAAATACATCAATTTGTTACTATAACTCTAGTCCTACTCAGTGTCAGAATGGTATATTCAACGTTCTACTCAGATATCAAAAAGGCATCCAAA
This sequence comes from Myotis lucifugus, assembly GCF_000147115.1. Classification (NCBI taxonomy): domain Eukaryota; kingdom Metazoa; phylum Chordata; class Mammalia; order Chiroptera; family Vespertilionidae; genus Myotis; species Myotis lucifugus. The sequence continues at coordinate 19,050 of NW_005873744.1, read as the reverse complement.
ACAGAACTTAAAAACTTTTTATTCTAAAAAATTTCAACATACACAACAGGAGAAAGAGTATCATAAAGTTCCATGTACCCATTCCTTAGCTCCAACAATTAATTCATGGTCACTCTTGTTTCAACTATACTCCTACCACTCCCCCATCCTAACCAGATTATTTTAAAACAAATCCCAAATAGATATTTTTCTATAAATATTTCAGTCTGTAGCTCTAAAAGGTTACAAGTTTTATTTATTACTAGAGGCCTGGTGCACGAAATTTGTGCATGGGTAGGGTCCCTAGGCCTGGCCAGTGATCAGGGCCTTCCAGCTGCCGGCTGGGGCCTTCCTTCATTCCACACTGCCTCCTGGTGGTCAGCACACGTCATAGTGAGCGATCGAACTCCTGGTTGAACTCCCAAGGGGACACTTTGCATATTAGCCTTTTATATATATAGTTTTTTTTCTAAATATATTTTTATTAATTTCAGAGAGGGAGAGAGAAACCATGATGAGAGAGAATCACTGATTGGCTGCCTCCTGCATGTCCTACACTGGCGATCAAGCCCACAACCCAGGCATGTGCCCTGACTGGGAATCGAACCATGACCTCTTGGTTCAAAGATCACTGCTCAACTACTGGGCCACACTGGCCAGGCTAAAAGGTTACAGTTTTAAACATAATACAAGTATAACATAATACAAGTAATACAATTAATAATAATCCTAAATATCATCAAATACCCTGTGAGTCACAATAGAACTATTGATCTGCCCACTCCTAAATCTTTTCTTCCCTCAGCCTCTTCCTCATCGTCAATTAATGTTACAACATCCATTCAGTTGCTCAGGTCTCAAACTTAAAAGTTATCCCATTTTCTTTTCCCACCCACTACCCTTACCAATTCAGCAGCAAGTTTTATCAGCTCTAGTTTCAAAATAAACCCTGAATCCAGCTTCCTCTTCCTAAGTCTACTGCTACCACTTTATCAAACTACCTTTATCTTGCCTGGACCACCATAGTATGCTAAATGGTCACCTTGTTTCCATTCCTCTCTCTAGTGCATTCTCTACATAGCAGCCAAAGTTATCTTTTAAAAAATTAGTTGTTTATATCATCCCCTTGCCTAAAATTTTGTTACCTTTAGAACAGAATCCTTTATTGTTTCCGTGGTCTCTGGTCCTTCATTTTATTCTGCTCTAACCTTACATTATATGACTTTCTCCCTTACTCACTCCTAGCTCACTTAACGTTCTTTTAGTTCTTCAAACACCCCAAAGTTTGTTCTTGTCTCATTATTTTTTATTATTCCCCCAGATGCTCTTTTAGTTGGCTCATTCATATTTAGGTCTCAGCTCAAATGCTTCATCCTCACAGTGGCCTTGATCTCCCTATCTAAGGTAGACCCTTTCACCCCACCCAGTCACTCTTCATCCCTGTTACCTTAGTTTGTTTTCTGAAACCCCTTATCTGTGGCTTCATCCTGTGGTCAACCACAGTCTGAAAATATTACATGGAAAAGTCCAAAAAGAAACAATTCATAAGTTTTAAATTACACAACTTTCTGAGTAGTGTGCTGTCCTGCTCCATTCCACCCAGGATATGAATCAGTGAGTCATCTCTTTGCTCCCTGTTCATTAGTCATTTAGTAGTTGTCTTGGTTATCAGATCTACTATCTTGATATTGCAGTGCTTGTATTCATTAATAATGGCCCAGAGCATAAGAGTAGTGATGCTGGCAATTCCGATATGTCAAGAAGAAGCCATAAATAGCTTTCTTTAAGTGAAAAGGTATGCATGTATAAGGGAAAACACAGTATATATAGGGTTTAGTACTGTTCTTGATTTTAGGCATCCACTGGGGGTCTTGGAATATATCCCCAGTGAATAATGGGGGGCTACTTTATTGAAATTATCTTGCCTGTCTCCGAGAATTTTTCTCCATAAACGCAAGGAGTTTTTCTGTTTTATTTACCACGATAGCCCTGGTGTTTAGAATGATGTCTGACATAAATTAGACATTAGTGAATACTTTTTAATGAACAGTGAGTTAATAAATGAGTGAACTCTGTGGTACTGTCTCTAATTACATATGTTTTTAGAAGATTATTGAGGCCTCTCAGTCAAGGAAAGCTTTATCTAAAGGGTATAACTTAAACGTTGGCTCAGAAGATCGGTTTGATTTTAAAAGAGGCTTTTTAAAAAAATAGTCAAGTTATAGGAGATAAAGTTAACAAGGTAGGTCCCTCTCTGCTACTTACCTATTTCTTGACTCTCTAAATAGTGCTAACCATCATTTGTTTGGAATTTTCCATTTACTGATATGATATATCCTGCACTGTACATAACGCATTATTTAAAGTTGCTTAGTGAATATGTTCAGATTAACCCCTAAGAATTCCAATGTACAGAGAATGATGATGCTATTGACAAAAATAGAAACATGCAAGAAGAGGGGATAAGATAGTGAAGTTGTTTTTAGACCTGGTGTTGGCCTGTGTTTTATTAGTCAAAATTATGAGCCTTCTAAAAGCAGTTTTATTTCTAGGTTGAAACTAGAAAAGATCATTAAATTACTAATGAAAGATAAGTGGTCTAAGTGGTTATTATTATTGGAAACAACCTAAATGTTCATTAATGGGGAAGTGGTCAGAAAAGTTGTGCTACCTGCACAGGATAAAATAATTATTAATAACAAGGGCAAAATGCTCATGGTATAATGTCATGAAGTTGGACTTTAAACTATTACATAGTATCTCAGTTTTATAAAAATATTCATAGATATTTATAGGAAAAAAACTGAAGGGACATGTTACAATATTGATAATGGTTAACTGAGAGATTTTAACTTTAAATTTTTTTTCTAATTTGTGTAATGCTTTAATGCTAGTAAAAATATTTAATAAATGGATAAAGAAAGAAATACAGGAGTTGGTTTCAGTCTGGATTAACGTTTGGCAAAGGAAAGAAATAGAATGTTATGCTGAGAGAAATAGATCTAATTGGCTTTATTGAATGATTAATAAATCAGGCAGCATCCCATCTAGCAAATAGAAGGGACTTCCCTGATTATCATACACATTAATATTGAATGTGAACTTGGATGTTGTCAGTGATAAATCTCTTCCTAGAATTATATGCTCCTGTTTTCTTGATGATTTTGCAGAGATCATGTTTATTTGTTTATGGGTGGGGGGGCAGATTTAAGAAATAATTTAAAGAGAAAGGTATACTACACCTTTTCTAGTGTTTATATTATTTGGAGACAGGATGTAGCTAACTCCCAATTTCTCTGACAAATGTACGCTAGTCAAAATGTTGGGAGAAGGGACTATGCTACGCAGGCTTACTCACCAAAGTCCAAGTCCTCTTGCCTATTATCATTTTTCTTTTGGTTGGTTTGAGAGTTGGAGCCTTTCTCAGGGGGAGGAGGTCTTTGGGAAGTGTAAGGCTAGAGTTCCTAAGAAAGGTAAAACTGATTATTGCTTGTTCTATAAACAAGAGAGCCATGAAGAGATGTGATTCCTTCTCTAGCAGCATATTTTGTTTTACTTATTTTTGTCACAAAAATTATACCACCATGGTAAAAACAACAACAACAAAAACTTAACAACAAAAAGCCTAAAAGGGAATAAATTTAATTTCAGCAAGTTAACCACTACCGATAGTTTCTTGTGTTATCTTGTGTTATCTTTCTAAGTTTTCTACCTAGCATCACAGTTTAGAGTGATAGAGAGGGAATGGAATAAGCAATTATGCTGGATTGATTTGGAGAATGTGGGAATCCAGCTCAGTAGAACACTTGATTGTACCCTGGAGATGCAAAGAGCACACACTATTTGTTAAGTACTGTGGGCTTACGAATGAATTAAACAATCTTTATCCTTAAGATGATCACATTGGAGCCAAGGAAACAGAGCTGGTGCCCATTATTAGAATTACTATTATATAATTCTTGTAACGAAAGTTTTCCTGTATTTGCACTATATTTGGCGTGGTTTCCCCACTCCTAACATACAGGGTTGTAAAATCAAGAGCTTTATGTTTTGGTTTAAATGCTTCTTTTTTAAAAAATCACTTAACTTTCCATTCAGGTTATTCTTCTTTTATTTTAAAAATATATAGGAATTACTCAAGGTGATGAGGACGATTGATGACAGAATAGTACATGAATTAAACACTACGGTTCCAACAGCTTCCTTTGCAGGGAAAATTGATGCCAGCCAAACCTGTAAACAACTTTATGAGTCTGTAAGTGTATCTTTTGAGTCTTTCTTTTGTGCTTCTATGCGTTTCTTTGCAGGCAAAATAAGAACTCATTTGATAAATGTTGTAACTAAACTGTGGATAAAATAATGACGTTATGTTTTCTTCTTGCTCATACCTGAAGGTGTGTATAAGTTTTGTCCTAGTTTCTACAAACTGAAGAAATGTGTGATTGTAGGCACAGTCTGTGAAGAGATGGTCCTAAGGAATGGGAGTGGTCGTTTTTGGCTCCTTCTTGGGAAGCCTTTAACTTAAGGAAACCTTATATACAAAGGAATGAAGGAGAGAGTGAAAACAGTCAAGTAAAATAGTGATACAAGAGAAGGGCTCAGTCCTGAGAAGCCACACAGCTGGTCAAACCCGTCACACCTTCTATGTCTTCTTTCTTCCCTTACTCGTTAGGAAGGGGATAGAACCATTTGGCGGTTGAGAGAGAAGGAAAGTCACAGATAAATGTCTTTTCCTGAGACTTTGGTTTCTCAAGTATGTATTTTCATTGACTCTTAAAGATGCCCTTTATTTTTCTCTTTACTTTCTAAAAGCGGAAGGAAATAATGATGTAGCTAAGTATTTTTTTATAGTTTACTTATATCTTTTCTTTAACATGGAAGCTAAGTTCAAAAGCGCCTGCTTTTTTAGGCTCTACGGCAAGATTATTATGTAGATTCATTGTCTCATAAAGAAGGTATTACTTAAAACCTAAAGTCCATTTCTCAGTTATGAAAAAAAATCAGTTTTGGATGAGCTTATTCATATCAGTTAAATTTAAGCGGTTAACGGCTGCTATTTTTGTTCTGCTTTTATATGAAAGTACATTATAGTGGTTTGAGAAAATCACAGGGTTGTGGGCTTTGATGAGTAGAACCCAGTTTTGGAGGTAGGGAGCATCGTCCTAGTCCTAATTTATTGTGAGGTTGTTTGACTGTTCACTTCGCTTCTTTGGGTAGCTGTCTAAAGAACTAGAAATTATGATCACTTTAGTGACCCCGCCCCACTACCCATATAATCTTTGTAACCTATTTAATTGTTTCCAGTGTTTTTATTAATTTAGAGCAGTGATGGCGAACCTATGACACGCGTGTCAGAGGTGACATGCGAACTCATTTTCTTGGTTGATTTTTCTTTGTTAAATGGCATTTAAATATATAAAATAAATATCAAAAATATAAGTCTTTGTTTTACTATGGTTGCAAATATAAAAAAATTTCTATATGTGTGTGACACGGCACCAGAGTTAAGTTAGGGTTTTTCAAAATGCTGACACGCCAAGCTCAAAAGGTTCGCCATCACTGATTTAGAGGTTTATATTGTAGTGATTAACAAAATGGATTCCAGATCTAGATTAAATCCCACCTCTGCTACTTCCTAAGAAGATGACCTTGAACATGTTACATAACCTCTGCCTTAGCTTCCTTATTTGTAAAATAGTATCATAAGAATATCTCGTTCATAGAGTTGTTAACAGGATTAAATGAGCTAATATAAAGTGCTTACTGTACTAAATGTTTTACATATGAATGCTTGATGCTTCTATTATTAGTTATTGCTATTATTACTTGTTATCCTTTTGTTGAGCCAAGATAACCTTGCATACTAAATTTGGAACCTTTCTGTTTTGTATATTCTTAGGTATGTGTTTGGATATTTTTCTGTCGTTATCCTACAGCAGCAATTTTCAACCTTTTTTTATCTCCATGACACACATAAACTACTTACTAAAATTTTGCAGCATATCAAAAAATATATTTTTTGCTGATCTGACAAAAAAATAGGTATAATTTTGATTCACACCAAACAGCTATTGTTGTGTTAGCTGCTGTCAGTTTTTTATTTAATAAGCTAAGGGAAAAGAGGTCAGTGCCCCTGACTAAGTAGTCAGGTATTGTATGTTTTAAAATTTTTTGTGGCATACCAATGTACCACAGCACTCTGGTTGAAAATCGCTGTCCTAGAGGGATTCAGCAACATGAACATCATGCAAAAGATTGTTTATCAAGTAGTTTTGTGCCAGGGATCCCTGCAGCACAGTGTTAATAAATACCACTGAGTTCCTTCAGATATTGTCTCAGCTAAGAAATGGAACTCCATGAAATGTCTAAGCTGCCTGTAGTCACCCTGACTTACTTTAGTCCCTGACCCTTCCTCTGTAGCTGCTGAAAAAGTATTTGCACTCTAATGATAATGCTTCTTCATAGGAGATGATCAGCAAAGTTATTATGAAGCATTTGTTTTAGAAATTCCAAATCTTAAAAATTACTTGTAGTAAAAATAAAATAATTTTATGAGATCCCCTTATTAGAGCATATTCCCTTCAGTCTCTGAAATTTTTCTAGCTATATTTATTGTCCTCAAGGTAAACATAAAAATCAGTCCTGAGCAGTATAGCGTCTATGAACTTGGAACAGTGCTCCAAACTATTATTGGTGTTATAGTTATAGGGTGATTCATATATACTTAAATGGTATGCTTCCCCCTTACATTATTTTGTCAGAAGTTCTGGAAGATTTAAAACACACAAAAAATGCTATGACAAAAACTTCGTAATTTTTGTTTGACTTATTTTTTTAAATTGATTTATAGAGAGAGGAAGGGAGAGAGAAGGAGAAACATCAATATGAGTGAAACATTGGTCGGCTGCCTCCTGCACACCCCCAACAGGGGATCAGGGATCCAGCTGCCACACAGGCATGTGCCCTGACTGGGAATCTAAGCAGCAGCCTTTTCCTTTGTGCACGGGACGATGCCCAACCAACTGAGCCATACTGGCCAGGGCTTTTGTTTGATTTGAATGATACTTAACCAAGGGTCATTCTCAAGGTTCTAAAACAAACCAAATTATGTTGAGGAAATTAGAATTTATTTATTTATTTATTTATTTATTTATTTATTTATTTTTAAATCCTCACTTTATTGATTTTTAGACAGAGTGGAAGGGAGGAGAGAGACAGAAAGAGAGAGAGAAAGAAATATCAATGTGAGAGAGATACATTGATTGGTTGCCTCCCAAAGGATCCTGCAACTGAGGTATGTGCCTTTGACCAGAATTGAACCCTAGACCCTTCCGTTGTGGGCTAATGCTCTTAACCTCTGAGCAAAACTGCTTAGGGTGTGCAGGACTTCTTTGAAGAAACTCATAGACTTTATTAAGAGACACTTAAAAAGACCTAAATATAAAGGTATTCCATGTTTGTGGATTACAAGACAAAATATTTTAAAAATGTCAATTCTCCAAAAAGTGATCTATAGATTCATTGCACTATAGAGAGATTTTATAGAACTTAAATGATTCCTGATATATGCGCAAAAACAAATGGCCAGTAATAGCCAATACACTCTTGAGGAATGAGAATAAGATGGGAGGACTTATTTTAGCAAATAAAGCCATAGTGATGAAGCTAGAGTGGTATTGGTGGGAGCATAGAGACATAGACTACTGGACCAGAAATAGAGATCCCACACCCATTTGGACAGATACAGACATATATAGACACTTGAATTATGATGGAGGTTTCATGACAGATAGAGGGGAAAGGACTTTTTTCCTCCCCAATTAATGATGCTAGGACAGTAGGTATCTTCATGGTGTCCTGTAGGACACATTTTCTATGTGGAAAAGAAAAACTTGTCCTTTACTCATACCAAATCCAAGAATCCATTTTAGGTGTGAATAAAGATTTGAAAATATCCTATATAATAAAACCCTAATATGCAAATCGACTGAATAGTGGAATGATTAGTTGTTATGATGTGCACTGACCACCAGGGGACATATGTTCAAAGCAGGAGCTGCCCCCTGGTGGTCAGTGCACTCCCATGAGAGGAGTGCCACTCAGCCAGAAGCCAGGCTCACGACTGGCAGGTGCAGCAGCGGTGGCGGGAGCCTCTTCTGCTTCCACTGCAGGTGGGCGGTAAAGAGCAAGGGGTCCCAGACTGCAAGAGGGGTGTCTGACTGCCAGCTTAGGCCCGATCCCTGAGGGGATTAGCCTGGGCTGGCAGGCAGACATCCCCCAAGGGTCCTGGACTGGGAGAGGGTGCAGGCTGGGCTGAGGACTCCCCTCCTCCAGTGCACGAATGTCATGCACTGGGCCTCTAGTAATGTAATAATGTCTTTATGATAGGTAAAAATGTTAAATGCTATATATAAGGGTGGGAAAAAGTAGGTTTTTAGTTGTAATACAAATAAATAATACAATAATTAAGAAATAATACAAGGATAAACAATGTGTTTTGCATACTCACAACTGTAAACCTACTTTTGTCTACCCCTGTACATAAAAGTACTAATCATAAAAAAAGGACTGTTAATTTGATCTATTAAAATCAAGAGCAATAAAAGATTTTGTAGAGGGGGCAAAGATGCTTATAACACACATATGAAAAAGATATTCAAGTCAGTAGAATAATGGGCAAAAGACTGGAACAGCTGCATCTCCAAAGAGGAAATCCAAGTGGCCAATAAACATGTGATAAGGTATTACTCTCAGTAGTTAGAACCTCCCCCTTAAATCACAGTGAGATCCCAGGTACAGTCACCAGGTTGGTTACGTTCCCACTCCTGGGTGTATACCTGTTGGGGTCCAACCCCAACGGGTCCAGGGATCCCCAAAGGTGTGGACGGAGTCGGCGAAGAATGAATGACATGGAAACTGGGTTCAGTTCATCAGCATAGGGAGGTTCTCCCTCCAGAATCTCCAGCGAAGTTCTGGTCAGGATCTCCAACCAAGTTCTGGTGCCATGTTCTCTCGCTAGGTTCTCCAGCCAGGTTCTCCAGGTTCTCCAGCCAGGTTCAGTCACCAGGTTCTTTAGCCAGGTTCTATCCAGGTTCTTTTGCCATGTTCTGTCTAGGTTCTCCAGTGAAGTTCTGTAGCCAGGTTCTGTCCAGGATCTTTTGCCATGTTCTCTGGCTAGGTTCTGGTTAAGATCTGATGATGATGTGATGAGGATCTCGAGGAAATTAGAATTTAATTTGAAGTTTACTTAGAATCAACTTTTGCTCTAGAAAGTAAAACACCAAAAAAACCCCATACTATAATTAGGACAGCCTTTGGCATCATATTTCCCTTAAAGACAGAAAACATTGTTTTAAAATAATGATTAAAAGACATGAAAATTTTAGATTAAATGAAGTTTTTAAAGTTTTGATAAAATAAAACTGAAAGTCCTAGATATAACCCCCTTAAGACTAGTTTTGAATCATTCTCCTGTCTCACTCCAATGTCTTCGTTTCAAAATTGCGTACCCCAACTCAAAGGAAGTATGGTTATAATATACTTATTGTTCAGGATTTATTTTCCTTTATTCAAAGGCCTTCCTTGCCTTTTACCAAGTTTCTTAATAAATTTACTTCAGTTCCTTGATAAGCACTTCATATAGATCAGAAACAGTTCTCCTATGACCAAATCCTAAGCATCTGAATTGCTAATGAGCCAAGCCTGGGTTAGTGCGATATTTTCCTCTGCTAGGCTCATGTCACATAATCTGTTACTAATTATCAAGTGTCCTCATTTCTTTGACATAGATGCACAGAAAAGTCCAGGCGTATTCCTCTTGCACGGGTTCTGAATTCTGAATTTTATTGAAGGATGGTCATGGAAACCAGATTAAAGCAATTGATTATACAGAATAAAAGAACATTTACCCAGTAATTTCTCTTTACATCAAGTGGGTTCCCAGGAGGCTAATATGAAGGAGAAGTAAACAGGTGAGGGTAGGAGGGTGATCTGCAGCTAGATGTCTATCCACAGGAAAGGGGTAAGTTAAAGAGGGGAATAGTAAAGGAAAGTCCAACCAAAGAAGGAAACTTAGTGGTGAGAGAGACTGAAAGGAAAGGTACAAAATTTGAATTTAATTTTTAAATGCAGATAGAAAAATGTCAACTGTAATTGAAAAATAAAAATTAAAAATATTAAAATAAGCCCAGCTGGCCCGTCTCAGTGGTTGAGCGTTGACTTGTGAACCAGGAGGTCACGGTTCGAGTCTTGGTCAGGGCACATGTCTTGGTTGCAGGCTTCGTCCCCAGTAAGGGGCAGGTAGGAGGCAGCCAATCAGTGGTTCTCTCTCATCATTGATGTTCCTATCTCTCTCTACCTCTCCCTTCCTCTCTGAAATCAATAAAAATATATAAATATATTTTTTAAAGAGATTTCTGACCATCATATCAGAAACCAAAGGGATTTAAAGAAAAACTGAGTTGAAAAAATATTAAAATTCTAAAAACTAAAATGCAGATAGAAAAGTGAGACTATTTTGTTATACTTCTAGTTGGTGCAAGTGTTATTTCACCAGTTGCTGGGGAGTTAGACACAATATCAATGTGATTAAATAACATCTGGTATCTGAGCAGTGTATTGAATCATGTTGCCCCTAAATATTAGAAGTAGAAAGGATATCAGTGATTATTTTCTCATAATTTTACGAAAGAGGAAACTGAAGCCTGGAAATGCTAATTACTTAGTCAGTCTTACGCAGCAACAGGAGAACTTCTTACCTCTCAGGATGGTTCTTTTCTTTTTATTCTCTTTTAGGAAGAGTAGTTCCCTGCCCTCAATGGCTCCTTTAATTTCCTGTAATTATACCTGAAGGAGTAAACAAGTAAAGAAGCAGCATATTGGAATATGGAATATGAGCCTTGAGGCTGTCTTTGTGAATCAAATGTTACAATGAAAAAAAATAGCATATTAGAGAAATTTACTATAGGTGAGGTTAATGTCTATCAGGCAGTTTACTTGTACTTTCCTTCTCTTTCCATTGGTACGGTTTATAATTGCTAGTAATGCACTTTTAGTACTGCACTCTAGAACTGCAAAGTGTTATTCTTTCCAGGCGAAAGATACACCAGTCATTCTCAACCATAGGGTCCCAATATGATCATCTGGGAGATGTATTTCAAATAACTTATGAAGAATGCTTATAGAATGGTTAAGTTAGTGCTGTATTTTGTATATATAATGGTTGGGTTATCCCTGTTATAATTATCACAGGTTATTCTCTCTTCAGAAAGAAGAAGAAATGATAATTACACGGAGCAAGTTAAAACTTAAATTTTAGTTGTAGGCAAACCACTGTTATTTATGTACCTTTATAATGGTGATAATATATTATTTTAGTGTTTTTGCTTTTTCTGTGCCCCAAATTTTGGGGATGTCATAAAAATTTGGCTATGATCATAGGAAGGTGTTTGAAATGAAAATAGATGTGAATTGTTATATTGGATTTGCTACATCAACATGAAGGTTAGTAAAAAGTTGCTCTATCAGTTGTCCTTTCAATCAACACACACAATTGATGGAATCAATAATCTGTACTTTATACATAATTTTTCCTTATTAATACTTAAACTTTAAAATCTTGAAAAGGGCTCCGTCTTACATAGGTAAGGTAACTTCCTTTGTTTTTCTTTATTGTAACTAAGAGTTGCTCTACATCACTTACTTTATAATTCCTTGTATTTGGTGACAACATGAGGCTGAAGAAAGCATGAAAGGACAAAAAAAGAGAGGAAGAATACCAATAGAAAGTGGCCCAGAAGATGTGTGAGAGTGGGTGTGGGGTAGAGGAACATATGGATGGAAGAGGAGAGAAGGGTGTGGTAGGGAAAAGGAGACTGAGGCGAAGAGTCCAGTGTGGGGGTGCAGGAAGAGGGGTTCAGGAAGAGAGCAGGAAGCCCTGGGAGCTTATTGAGGAAGAGCACGACCCGAGCATGGCAGGGGTGCTTCCTTTGATCTGTTTTTAGGGGATTTAGCTAATTAGCACAATCTTCTCTTCCATAGATGTAATTTTTAAACACTGTTTTAGAAAGTATTACATTTTTGTAGTCTAAAAATAAGGACTTAAAAGACAACACTAAAATGTGATAAATTGGTGTGATTTTTTTTTTTCTTTTTTCATTCCTTTGTTCTTTTAGTTGATGGAGGCTCATACCAGTAGGGACAGATTTATAAAAAATTGTATAGCTCAGACTTCATCAGTAGTAAAACACCTCCGAGAAGAGAGAGAAAAGAATTTGGACGATTTAACGTTATTAAAGCAACTTAGAAAAGAACAGACAAAGGTAAGTTGAATAAGGTTTACATTTCTGAGGCAAAGTTTTTCCAAACTTAGCCTTCAAAATAAAACAGTTTTTAACATGAAAAATTTAGAGTAAGATATGATTATTACTTTAAAAAAATTACCAAGATATTAAAACTTCATTTTCAGTGGAAATATCCAGTGGTAAATTGTTAAATTAATGTGCATTTCATGAATGTATGCAGTGTAGCAGGTTTAGCTAAAAGAAACATGTAATCACATTTTATTTCAATTCCTGCTGTTAAAAGTAAAAGGATTAATTCAGACCAATACTGCACCAGAAAATCTAGGGAAATCACATCTGTATCTGTGTCCTGAGGCTTGACTTGAGAAGAAACATTTCTTAAATGTATTTACACTTTGAAAACATTCACCTCTGCTGTTATTTGTAGAAATTTGCTTCAGTATAAAAACTGCTTCAGTAATTAAATACAGATAATTAATTTCAGGACATTAACCTCTTCATCCATTAAAATATAGTATAATTTAATATAACCAGATATACTAGAACCTCATTATAATTTATTTCCTTACTATGGAGAAGTTGCTGTGGGTCTCTGGCTCTTTTTTGGACATTCCATTTAATCTCCCATTCCTGTAGCTTCTGTGGTTAAGAAAATAGCAAGTGCCCTCTGAGTGCTATGTCAGAGGAAGCCTTATTTTCCAAACTCAGCTATAATGTAGATAAGGTGTGGATGTCAGAGTATAGTTAATGAAACAGAACACTTCTTTTAGCTCTTAAATGTGACATGTCAGGAAAACAGGTGAAATGTACCATATTTTTCTATGTGAAATGCGTGGCTGTCTCCTGGGGGTCTCTTAAGGGGTAATTTTCTATTTTGATATAATTTCGAACTTACAGAAAAGTTGCAAGAATAGTACAAGGAACTCCCATGTACCCTTTATCTATATTGACCTATTTGTTTACATTTTGCTCCACCTGCTTCACAGTCCATTGTCTTCATGCTCCCTTCTCCCTCTATCCTTCCCTCCCTCTTTCCCAGTCTTCCTTTCCCTCCCACCTATACATACGTACACATTTTTTCCCTGAGCCTTTTTGAGATTATGTTTGGCATGTTGTACCCCTTTAGCCTTACATATGTTGGTTATTTCCTAAGGACGGGCATTTTCTTATATGACCACTGTACAATTATCAAAATAATGTCTATATTTGAAGATGCCATGACAGGTGACTTACTGAGCCTTGCATGTCAGATGAGTGAAAATCCACTGTGGGATGGAATCATGTTTTTCATACTGAACAGTTGTGAAGTTTGCCCTTTGTTAGTAGATGTAGCCAAACTTTGAAAAGGAGGCCTTATCATCTCTTTCAAGCCTTTGTTCTTGGAGCTGCACATGATGAGTGCACTTTCTCATCATCCCCCTGATGCTGTATGTCTCACTGGATACAGGATTCACCCACTGTCTCCGCTGCTCTCTTTGGTCATGAGACTGCTTCAGCCCTGTGTTCCATACCTGCTTACTCATCAGGGGTGGGTTTCTCAATAGGGGACTTCTTCTCTCATGGTCATCTTGCTATAGTATTAGTGTTTAGGACGGCCTAGAGATAATTTATATAACGCCCATTAAAGTATAGTTGTTTTGGGGTTTTGTATTTTAACAGACTCTTGAAGGTATTAAACAAAACTGCAGGGCAAGGCTGGTAAATCAGAAACTGAAAAATCACTATTTGCAAATTAAGTCAAACAAAAGAATAAAGTGACTGTTAGTGGAGAGCAAAGTTCAGAAACCAGTGAGTGTTTGGATGTGTCACACAGTTTACCCTGCCCTCAGTTCTGCCCTCTGCCTCTAGGACCCAGAGAGAATCACCAGGGTGACCATGTAAAGGGGGAGCTTTAGAAACCACTCAGTGAGTCAAGAAAGCTTTCTACCTGATATCATATAGGACGATAGGGTAACCGTGAGTAATACTTAAGCAAATAAGGAAACCTGAATTTTTTATTTGCTATGGAGATTATGGAATCAGAAACAGCTCTTTTTTTAAAAAAAATATTTTTTGGAGAGAGAGAGGGAACTATCAATTTGTTGCTCCCCTTATTTATACATTCATTGGCTGATTCTCGTATGTGCCCTAATGGAACAAGGCTCTAACCAACTGAGCTACCTGGTCAGGGCAGAAAGAGACAGCTGTACAGAGCTGTTCCAGCTCTACGTCTTCATTTTCTGTATAGGAAACTGAGACTCAGAGATACTAACTCACACCCTCAACGCGCAAGCTAGTAAGTGCTAGAACCAGGACTTGAACCCATCTCTTCTGACTCTGGATTCAATGTTTTTACATTTAGTTGTGACTGATAGTCAAATTCTGATTACTGTAGTGGACATACTTAACTTATATACAGAGATGATAGTCTTAAAAGTCCCACTTCTTTACCTAAATCCTTAACTCAGAAAAATAACATCCCTTGCTGGAACTATATAACTGCTGTCACCTATTAGTGATCTTTGAGAAGAAATTTACCTCTTTTAAGACCCAGAGCATTTTCAGAAACAACCATCTCAAAGGTAGCATTATGATGGTGGCATTGAAATTGTATTAGTAGTTGGCTGTAATATGTGCAGTGTTCAAGAATAGAAAAAACATGGATTACCAAGGCAGACAGACAGCTCTAAGGAAGTAAATCCCATCTACCACTTGGCTTTGTAACCTTGTAAATAACTGCTCTGAAACTTCTGATTTTCGATTTGTAAAATGGAGTTAATACTCTAACTTTATGCTTTCCTTTTTTTTTTTGGTGGGAGTCAAATGAAATAAAGTATGTAAGAACTAGCATGTTGGCTGATACAAACTAGCAGCTCTTTTCCTTTCCTTTTGGGATCTCTGGGACTCCATATTTGTTACATTAATCATCTTCACAATATCTCCCAACCAATGGTTTCCACATATTGTTTAACCACTACTTAAGGGGGTAGGAATTCACTGTCTTCTGTGGCAGTGCATTCTCTCTTCGTAATTGTTCAGAGGTTTTCTTACGTATTGTGAAAACCTGCCTCCCTGTAATGGGTAAAATCACTGCACCTTACCGTTCCCTTGGAGCTATATAGGATAGGTCTGAAGCCATTGCTACATGGTATCCCTTTAAATATTTGAGAGCAATTATGAAGATTATCTTAGTGGCATGTTTGAAGTTACTTCTCTGGTGGATAGTCCAGGCTTTGAGAGAGCAGTGATGCTTTAATGACTTCTGGTCTGTATAGCTGATTAAAATCCAAAACTGAGGTGGCTTTGGTATGTGCAGGTAGCTTCTTCAGGCTTGTTGCCCCTTGACAGCAGAGCACCAGTCGTGGAAATGCAGCCCTTCCCCGTGTTCCCCAGTTTCAGTCCTGTGTACTGGCCTACACTCTGACACCAGCTCTGAGTCAAGGAAGGGCATTTACAAGGAGCCATTGTGTCAGTACAAAGTTCCAGTCTTATTTGTATTATGTGCACGTTCTCAAACCTCCTGCCTGAGCTACAATCCTGTTGGTCAGGTTCTTTGGCGTGGGGCTCCGACTCATGGTTGCCCAGATGGCCTGGGTCTTGACTTTGGCCTGAGGAAATCATCCTGGTTTTGACCTCTTGGCTGTCTCAACCTGTAGTTCTTGCTTTTTTCTCCTAATTTTTCTGAATGTTTTCAAGCCCTTTTCCTGGAATTGTTAGGTTCTTTCTTTCAGGTTTCTCTTACTAGAGGTGACTGGGAATATGATGGGCCCTGACATCTGGACCTAGCAATGGACTCGGCTACTTTTATGATTAGGTTGGCAGTTATAAAGAAAATTAGGAAGACTTCAGAATTTTTTGCCTTAGACCTCTGGAGCTGTATGGTCAAGGTGTAGAAAACTCATGCCTTTCATCACTTGGGCCTTATATAGTCCCCTTCCTCTCTTTGGTTCTGTCCCGTAGCCTCCGTCCCCCCCGCGCCCCCCCCCCCTGTCCTTTTTCTTAATCTAAATCAGATTGCCACCTCCTTACTATCCTTTTTATTCCTCTGTGCTGTCTGCATATCTGTAGAATCAGTAACTAGAACTGGGATTTTTTAGTTTAAGGACATGTGAATTTATAGATTTTTGATAAATCTTTCCAAATTGTCCTTTATAGAGGTTGCATCCATTTATCTTTATAGGCTATTTTTATTTCTTCTGTGAACTACTTGGGAATTTGAGATTTTTTTTAAAGCTCTCAAGGTGATTATATATACAGAAAAGCTTGAGATCCATGGGTTTTATAAGATTTAGCAATTGACTAGTTATAGAAAGAATGTGTGTCAAAGAAGGTTCCAAAACCTAGCCCAGGTAATACAGCTAACAAAGAAAGCAGGAGTGGTGGCTGGTTTTGTTGGGAAAACATTATAGAGTTTGGTTTTAGATTTTAATTTAAATGTTCATAACTTATTAGTAAGTTTGTTTTTCCTTTCTTGCAGTTGAAATGGATGCAGTCAGAACTGAATGTTGAAGAAGTGGTAAATGACAGAAGCTGGAAGGTATGAAATAATCTTAGCTCTGAGAGAACTGGGAGGGGGAGTGAGGAGAGCCCTAGGGCTCCTAAGAAGACTAGAGATCCTTCATTTACAAGCAACGAGGGTTTTCACTTGGGAGGGGCGTTGGGGGTGCACAGGATATGGTTAGCATCCAAATAGAATCGTCTTATAAAAACTAATTTTAGCCCTAACACAATCCTATATTGACAGACAGTCACAGAATGTTAACATTTATGATATGTAATTTGTTTAGATTTTTAAGAAGCAAAGTAAATAGAACAACACATTATATAAATTTACACAGTTTAACAAAAGACTTTCCCTTCAAGCATACCTATTTGTAAGAAGGATCTGGCACTCATTTAGAAAAGCACAACCGATGTTTAAATACATTTTATGTTATTTTTTTAAAAAGGATGAAACCTTAAACTTATTTTAGGTATTTTCATCTAAGTGTCCAGAATATGGAACTGAAATGTTTGTTAGTTACTAAGTAAGCTAGTTTGTGGTATTTTTTTCCTTGAATAATTTAAATTTTATTAAAATACTAAAATTGCCTTATAAATGCATATCAAAGCACTTGGTCGGTCAGTTTGAACTGGTGAGAAAACTCTGCTTCTTAAAACTGCTGGCCTGGGACAAACGATTATGTCCTCGTGAACCATGAAAAATTTAATTTAGCTCCAGGCCTGATTTACACATGATAACTCGATGACTTGTTTCTCTTTAAATATCTTAGGTGTTTAATGAACGCTGCCGAATTCACTTCAAACCTCCAAAGAATGAATAAAAGGATACTTTTTTTTAAAAGGACCGTGTCATCTCATAAGAGCTAAGCATGACAGATATCAGCAAGGCGGGCTTCCCAGGACGATCTCTGAGCCAACAGTCCAAGACCTTTTGTTGATTTCAGCCCCACTTAGCCAAGACCTCAAGTATAAATAATTCTGATAATTATGGAGAAATCAACTGCTATTTTGTACTGATTCTGTTAAAAAAAAAAGATGTTTTATAACTATTAAAATAATTTTCTGACTCAGTGTACATATTTATTTGATGATTTTCCAAGTTGAGGCAGTAAGTTCTTATAAGAGAATATGAATAGAATTTTAGTATCTGATTTTATTTGTATTATACCTTTTTGATTTATATGAATTTATTGGGATGAACATGGACCTTTTTGGTTGCTGATGATTTTATCCCTTTATGTTTGTAGGCTTATTGCTCTTAAGTAAAAAGGCAGTGTTATAGGCTGGATCCTGTCCAAAGAAACTTTCTCTTAGTATGTTAACTTCTCTTGTTTTCAAATGCAATGGAAACTTTTTCCTGGACAGTACTTTTGTGGACCATGAAAAGGAAAGCAGTAAAACAAATTCAGAAAAGGGAAAGGCAGAGGAGGGCTTTATGATAGTAAGTAAGTCAGTGAAAAAGCTAATGTCAGGATTTGGTCATTGCAAAAAAAGTACAGGATGATTGTATTAGTTTTTGTTGCTGCCTAACAAATTACTACAGTGTAGCAGCTTAAAATCCCGCCTGTATCATGCAGTTTTGTAGGTCAAGAGCCCAGGCAGGCTAGGCTGGGTTCTCTGAGACCAAGTTGTCGGTCAGGCTGCATTCTCAGAATCTTCTTCCTGCCTCTCCAGTGTGATGGCTGAATTTAGATCCTCTGTTTTAGGACTGAAATCCCCATTTCCTTGCCGGCTGGCATGGGCTAACCTCTTGAAAACTATCCACATTTCTTGATACATGGCTGCCTCCCTCTTCAAGCTTAGCAACAGTGCGCTGAATCCTTTCCATTCTTGGAGTATGACTTCCTTTTCTGGTGTAAGCTACACAAACAGCTTTTACAGGGTTTGTGTGATTAGTTTAGGCCTACCATGATAATCTGCATCTTCATTACATCTGCAAATCCCTTTGACCAGGTAATGTAACATCAAAGATGTAATGTTTCACATTCACCATCTGAAGGATTAGAGTGGGATATCTTGGAGAGCCATTTAGGATTTTGCCTACCACAAGTTAAGCCACATGGCTCTGGCACAGAGAGATTGACCAACTGGGTCATGGGTAGGCCTATGTAGTATGTTAATCTTGGTCAGATTATGCAGTTGGAAGTGAGCAATACAAGTATTAAGTGCTTGCCATTCTTTTAATAGAACTTTTAAGCACATACTGTGTGTCAGACACTATCTTAGTTATTGGGGGTATTGATACACAAGACCTACTTTTGTGAAGATGGTAACCTAGTCTTTTTTA
>NW_005873743.1:14738-20928 GCF_000147115.1 Myotis lucifugus | reverse complement strand
GTAGAAAACTCTCATGTGAGGAGAGTAATGATAATGTTTACAGTTCTGGCTACTCTAGATGGTGTTTTTCCGAAAAAACTGCTTTCAAACATTAAGAATTGCTGTTTATAAAGCGCAGAATTTGTTAAGAAGCTGACAAATGGAGAGAATACTGCTTATATTTACAGGTGATTCTGATTTGACTGGCGTTTTCTGAATGACACAGTTTAAATCCTGAAGATTCTTCTATATACTTTTAGGAAAACTGTCTACTTTTGGTAAAACTGTTAAAATACACAATGATAGTCTCCGGAAATGATTAGAAACCTGTAAGAAACACTGAAAATGCTAGTAAATAGAGCTGTTCTATCTTCATTTCCGTGTTCAATCACCGAGATTAGAAGTAGAAAACTCTCAAGTGAGGAGAGTAATGATAACGTTTACAGTTCTGGCTACTCTAGATGGTGTTTTTCCGAAAAAACTGCTTTCAAACATTAAAAATTGCTGTTTATAAAGCTCACAATTTGTTAAGAAGCTGACAAATGGAGAGAATAATGCTTATATTTACAGGTGATTCTGATTTGACTGGCATTTTCTGAATGACACAGTTTATATGCTGAAGATTCATCTATATACTTCTAGGAAAACTGTCTCCTTTTGGTAAAACTGTTAAAATACACAATGATAGTCTCCGGAAATTATTATAAACGTGTAAGAAACACTGAAAATGCTAGTAAATAGAGCCGTTCTATCTTTATGGCGTGTTCACTCACCGAGATTAGAAGTAGAAAACTCTCAAGTGAGGAGAGTAATGATAAAGTTTAGAATTCCGGCTACTCTGGATGGTGTTTTTCCGAAGAAACTGCTTTCAAACATTAAGAATTGCTGTTTATAAAGCTCAGAATTTGTTAAGAAGCTGACAAATGCAGAGAATACTGCTTATATTTACAGGTGATTCTGATTTGACTGGCATTTTCAGAATGACACAGTTTAAATCCTGAAGATTCATCTATATACTTCTAGGAAAACTGTAGTCTTTTGGTAAAGCTGTCAAAATACACAATGATAGTCTCCGGAAATTATTAGGAACGTGTAAGAGACCCTGAAAATGCTAGTAGATAGAGCCGTTCTATCTTCATGGCCGTGTTCAATCACTGAGATTAGAAGTAGAAAACTCTCAAGTGAGGAGAGTAATGATAATGTTTTCAGTTCCGGCTACTCTAGATGGTGTTTTTCCGAAGAATCTGCTTTCAAATATTAAGAATTGCTGTTTATAAAGCTCAGAATTTGTTGAGAAGCTGACAAATGGAGAGAATACTGCTCATATTTACAGGTGATTCTGATTTGACTGGCGTTTTCTGAATGACACAGTTTAAATCCTGAAGATTCTTCTATTCACTTTTAGGAAAACTGTAGTCTTTTGGTAAAACTGTCAATATACACAATGATAGTCTCCGGAAATTATTATAAACGTGTAAAAAACACTGAAAATGCTACTAAATAGAGCCGTTCTATCTATAAGGCCGTGTTCAATCACCGAGATTAGAAGTAGAAAACTCTCAAGTGAGGAGAGTAATGATAAAGTTTAGAATTCCGGCTACTCTAGATGGTGTTTTTCCGAAGAAACTGCTTTCAAACTTTAAGAATTGCTGTTTATAAAGCTCAGAATTTGTTAAGAAGCTGACAAATGGAGAGAATACTGCTTATATTTAAAGTTGATTCTGATTTGACTGGCGTTTTCTGAATGACACAGTTTAAATTCTGAAGATGCATCTATATACTTCTAGGAAAACTGTCTCCTTTTGGTAAAACTGTTAAAATACACAATGATAGTCTCCGGAAATGATTACAAACGTGTAAGAAACACTGAAAATGCTAGTAAATAGAGCTGTTCTATCTTTATGGCCGTGTTCAATCACCGAGATTAGAAGTAGAAAACTCTCATGTGAGGAGAGTAATGATAATGTTTACAGTTCTGGCTACTCTAGATGGTGTTTTTCCGAAAAAACTGCTTTCAAACATTAAGAATTGCTGTTTATAAAGCGCAGAATTTGTTAAGAAGCTGACAAATGGAGAGAATACTGCTTATATTTACAGGTGATTCTGATTTGACTGGCGTTTTCTGAATGACACAGTTTAAATCCTGAAGATTCTTCTATTCACTTTTAGGAAAACTGTAGTCTTTTGGTAAAACTGTCAATATACACAATGATAGTCTCCGGAAATTATTATAAACGTGTAAAAAACACTGAAAATGCTACTAAATAGAGCCGTTCTATCTATAAGGCCGTGTTCAATCACCGAGATTAGAAGTAGAAAACTCTCAAGTGAGGAGAGTAATGATAAAGTTTAGAATTCCGGCTACTCTAGATGGTGTTTTTCCGAAGAAACTGCTTTCAAACATTAAGAATTGCTGTTTATAAAGCTCAGAATTTGTTAAGAAGCTGACAAATGGAGAGAATACTGCTTATATTTACAGGTGATTCTGATTTGACTGGCGTTTTCTGAATGACACAGTTTAAATTCTGAAGATGCATCTATATACTTCTAGGAAAATTGTAGTCTTTTGGTAAAACTGTTAAAATACACAATGATAGTCTCCGGAAATTATTATAAACTTGTAAGAAACACTGAAAATGCTAGTAAATAGAGCCGTTCTATCTTTATGGCCGTGTTCAATCACCGAGATTAGAAGTAGATAACTCTCAAGTGAGGAGAGTAATGATAAAGTTTAGAATTCCGGCTACTCTAGATGGTGTTTTTCCGAAGAAACTGCTTTGAAACATTAAGAATTGCTGTTTATAAAGCTCAGAATTTGTTAAGAAGCTGACAAATGGAGAGAATACTGCTTATATTTACAGGTGATTCTGATTTGACTGGCATTTTCTGAATGACACAGTTTAAATCCTGAAGATTCATCTATATACTTCTAGGAAAACTGTCTCCTTTTGGTAAAACTTTTAAAATACACAATGATACTCTCTGGAAATTATTACAAACGTGTAAGAAACACTGAAAATGCTAGTAAATAGAGCCGATCTATCTTATGGCCGTGTTCAATCACCGAGATTAGAAGTAGAAAACTCTCAAGTGAGGAGAGTAATGATAATGTTTACAGTTCCGGCTACTCTAGATGGTGTATTTATGAAGAACCTGCTTTCAAACATTAAGAATTGCTGTTTATAAAACTCAGAATTTGTTATGAAGCTGAAAAATGGAGAGAATACTCTTATATTTACAGGTGATTCTAATTTGACTGCCGTTTTCTGAATGATAGAGTTTATATCATGAAGATTCATCTATATACTTTGAGGAAAACTGTCTACTTTTGGTAAAACTGTTAAAATACACAATGATAGTCTCCGGAAATGATTAGAAACCTGTAAGAAACACTGAAAATGCTAGTAAATAGAGCTGTTCTATCTTTATTGCCGTGTTCAATCACCGAGATTAGATGTAGAAAACTCTCAAGTGAGGAGAGTAATGATAAAGTTTAGAATTCCGTCTACTCTAGATGGTGTTTTTCCGAAAAAACTGCTTTCAAACATTAAGAATTGCTGTTTATTAAGCGCAGAATTTGTTAAGAAGCTAACAAATGGAGAGAATACTGCTTATATTTACAGGTGATTCTGATTTGACTGGCGTTTTCTGAATGACACAGTTTATATGCTGAAGATCCATCTATATACTTCTAGGAAAATTGTAGTCTTTTGGTAAAACTGTTAAAATAGACAATGATAGTCTCCGGAAATTATTATAAACTTGTAAGAAACACTGAAAATGCTAGTAAATAGAGCCGTTCTATCTTTATGGCCGTGTTCAATCACCGAGATTAGAAGTAGAAAACTCTCAAGTGAGGAGAGTAATGATAAAGTTTAGAATTCCGGCTACTCTAGATGGTGTTTTTCCGAAGAAACTGCTTTGAAACATTAAGAATTGCTGTTTATAAAGCTCAGAATTTGTTAAGAAGCTGACAAATGGAGAGAATACTGCTTATATTTACAGGTGATTCTGATTTGACTGGCGTTTTCTGAATGACACAGTTTATATCCTGAAGATTCATCTATATACTTTTGGGAAAACTGTAGTCTTTTGGTAAAACTGTTAAAACACACAATGATAGTCTCCGGAAATTATTAGAAACGTGAAAGAAACACTGAAAATACTAGTAAATAGAGCCGTTCTATCTTATGGCCGTGTTCAATCACCGAGATTAGAAGTAGAAAACTCTAAAGTGAGGAGAGTAATGATAATGTTTACAGTTCCGGCTACTCTAGATGGTGTTTTTCCGAAGAAACTGCTTTCAAACATTAAGAATTGCTGTTTATTAAGCGCAGAATTTGTTAAGAAGCTGACAAATGGAGAGAATACTGCTTATATTTACAGGTGATTCTGATTTGACTGGCGTTTTCTGAATGACACAGTTTAAATCCTGAAGATTCTTCTATACACTTCTAGGAAAACTGTAGTCTTTTGGTAAAACTGTCAAAATACACAATGATAGTCTCTGGAAATTATTATAAACGTGTAAAAAACACTGAAAATGCTACTAAATAGAGCCGTTCTATCTATATGGCCGTGTTCAATCACCGAGATTAGAAGTAGAAAACTCTCAAGTGAGGAGAGTAATGATAAAGTTTAGAATTCCGGCTACTCTAGATGGTGTTTTTCCGAAGAAACTGCTTTCAAACATTAAGAATTGCTGTTTATAAAGCTCAGAATTTGTTAAGAAGCTGACAAATGGAGAGAATACTGCTTATATTTAAAGTTGATTCTGATTTGACTGGCGTTTTCTGAATGACACAGTTTAAATTCTGAAGATGCATCTATATACTTCTAGGAAAACTGTCTCCTTTTGGTAAAACTGTTAAAATACACAATGATAGTCTCCGGAAATGATTACAAACGTGTAAGAAACACTGAAAATGCTAGTAAATAGAGCTGTTCTATCTTTATGGCCGTGTTCAATCACCGAGATTAGAAGTAGAAAACTCTCATTTGAGGAGAGTAATGATAATGTTTACAGTTCTGGCTACTCTAGATGGTGTTTTTCCGAAAAAACTGCTTTCAAACATTAAGAATTGCTGTTTATAAAGCGCAGAATTTGTTAAGAAGCTGACAAATGGAGAGAATACTGCTTATATTTACAGGTGATTCTGATTTGACTGGCGTTTTCTGAATGACACAGTTTAAATCCTGAAGATTCTTCTATATACTTCTAGGAAAACTGTCTCCTTTTGGTAAAACTGTTAAAATACACAATGATAGTCTCCGGAAATGATTACAAACGTGTAAGAAACACTGAAAATGCTAGTAAATAGAGCCGTTCTATCTTATGGCCCGGTTCAATCACCGAGATTAGAAGTAGAAACTCTCATTGAGGAGAGTAATGATAATGTTTACAGTTCTGGCTACTCTAGATGGTGTTTTTCCGAAAAAACTGCTTTCAAACATTAAGAATTGCTGTTTATAAAGCGCAGAATTTGTTAAGAAGCTGACAAATGGAGAGAATACTGCTTATATTTACAGGTGATTCTGATTTGACTGGCGTTTTCTGAATGACACAGTTTAAATCCTGAAGATTCTTCTATATACTTTTAGGAAAACTGTCTACTTTTGGTAAAACTGTTAAAATACACAATGATAGTCTCCGGAAATGATTAGAAACCTGTAAGAAACACTGAAAATGCTAGTAAATAGAGCTGTTCTATCTTCATTTCCGTGTTCAATCACCGAGATTAGAAGTAGAAAACTCTCAAGTGAGGAGAGTAATGATAATGTTTACAGTTCCGGCTACTCTAGATGGTGTTTTTCCGAAAAAACTGCTTTCAAACATTAAGAATTGCTGTTTATAAAGCGCACAATTTGTTAAGAAGCTGACAAATGGAGAGAATAATGCTTATATTTACAGGTGATTCTGATTTGACTGGCATTTTCTGAATGACACAGTTTATATGCTGAAGATTCATCTATATACTTCTAGGAAAACTGTCTCCTTTTGGTAAAACTGTTAAAATACACAATGATAGTCTCCGGAAATTATTATAAACGTGTAAGAAACACTGAAAATGCTAGTAAATAGAGCCGTTCTATCTTTATGGCGTGTTCACTCACCGAGATTAGAAGTAGAAAACTCTCAAGTGAGGAGAGTAATGATAAAGTTTAGAATTCCGGCTACTCTAGATGGTGTTTTTCCGAAGAAACTGCTTTC
>NW_005873743.1:12405-14638 GCF_000147115.1 Myotis lucifugus | reverse complement strand
GGTGATTCTGATTTGACTGGCGTTTTCTGAATGACACAGTTTAAATCCTGACGATTCTTCTATACACTTCTAGGAAAACTGTAGTCTTTTGGTAAAACTGTCAAAATACACAATGATAGTCTCTGGAAATTATTATAAACGTGTAAAAAACACTGAAAATGCTACTAAATAGAGCCGTTCTATCTATAAGGCCGTGTTCAATCACCGAGATTAGAAGTAGAAAACTCTCAAGTGAGGAGAGTAATGATAAAGTTTAGAATTCCGGCTACTCTAGATGGTGTTTTTCCGAAGAAACTGCTTTCAAACATTAAGAATTGCTGTTTATAAAGCCCAGAATTTGTTATATGAAGCTGACAAATGGAGAGAATACAGCTTATATTTAAAGTTGATTCTGATTTGACTGGCGTTTTCTGAATGACACAGTTTAAATTCTGAAGATGCATCTATATACTTCTAGGAAAACTGTCTCCTTTTGGTAAAACTGTTAAAATACACAATGATAGTCTACGGAAATGATTACAAACGTGTAAGAAACACTGAAAATGGTAGTAAATAGAGCCGTTCTATCTTATGGCCGTGTTCAATCACCGAGATTAGAAGTAGAAAACTCTCAAGTGAGGAGAGTAGTGATAAAGTTTAGAATTCCGGCTACTCTAGATGGTGTTTTTCCGAAGATACTGCTTTCAAATATTAAGAATTGCTGTTTATAAAGCTCAGAATTTGTTAAGAAGCTGACAAATGTAGAGAATACTCTTATATTTACAGGTGATTCTAATTTGACTGGCGTTTTCTGAATGATAGAGTTTATATCATGAAGATTCATCTATATACTTCTTGGAAAACTGTAGTCTTTTGGTAAAACTGTCAAAATACACAATGATAGTCTCCGGAAATTATTAGGAACGTGTAAGAGACCCTGAAAATGCTAGTAGATAGAGCCGTTCTATCTTTATGGCCGTGTTCAATTACCGAGATTAGAAGTAGAAAACTCTCAAGTGAGGAGAGTAATGATAATGTTTACAGTTCCGGCTACTCTAGATGGTGTTTTTCCAAAGAATCTGCTTTCAAACATTAAGAATTGCTGTTTATAAAGCCCAGAATTTTTTAAGAAGCTGACAAATGGAGAGAATACTGCTCATATTTACAGGTGATTCTGATTTGACTGGCGTTTTCTGAATGACACAGTTTAAATCCTGAAGATTCTTCTATTCACTTTTAGGAAAACTGTAGTCTTTTGGTAAAACTGTCAATATACACAATGATAGTCTCCGGAAATTATTATAAACGTGTAAAAAACACTGAAAATGCTACTAAATAGAGCCGTTCTATCTATATGGCCGTGTTCAATCACCGAGATTAGAAGTAGAAAACTCTCAAGTGAGGAGAGTAATGATAAAGTTTAGAATTCCGGCTACTCTAGATGGTGTTTTTCCGAAGAAACTGCTTTCAAACATTAAGAATTGCTGTTTATAAAGCTCAGAATTTGTTAAGAAGCTGACAAATGGAGAGAATACTGCTTATATTTAAAGTTGATTCTGATTTGACTGGCGTTTTCTGAATGACACAGTTTAAATTCTGAAGATGCATCTATATACTTCTAGGAAAACTGTCTCCTTTTGGTAAAACTGTTAAAATACACAATGATAGTCTCCGGAAATGATTACAAACGTGTAAGAAACACTGAAAATGCTAGTAAATAGAGCTGTTCTATCTTTATGGCCGTGTTCAATCACCGAGATTAGAAGTAGAAAACTCTCATGTGAGGAGAGTAATGATAATGTTTACAGTTCTGGCTACTCTAGATGGTGTTTTTCCGAAAAAACTGCTTTCAAACATTAAGAATTGCTGTTTATAAAGCGCAGAATTTGTTAAGAAGCTGACAAATGGAGAGAATACTGCTTATATTTACAGGTGATTCTGATTTGACTGGCGTTTTCTGAATGACACAGTTTAAATCCTGAAGATTCTTCTATTCACTTTTAGGAAAACTGTAGTCTTTTGGTAAAACTGTCAATATACACAATGATAGTCTCCGGAAATTATTATAAACGTGTAAAAAACACTGAAAATGCTACTAAATAGAGCCGTTCTATCTATAAGGCCGTGTTCAATCACCGAGATTAGAAGTAGAAAACTCTCAAGTGAGGAGAGTAATGATAAAGTTTAGAATTCCGGCTACTCTAGATGTGTTTTTCCGAAGAAACTGCTTTCAAACATTAAGAATTGCTGTTTA
>NW_005873743.1:5707-12241 GCF_000147115.1 Myotis lucifugus | reverse complement strand
TACACAATGATAGTCTCCGGAAATGATTACAAACGTATAAGAAACACTGAAAATGCTAGTAAATAGAGCTGTTCTATCTTTATGGCCGTGTTCAATCACCGAGATTAGAAGTAGAAAACTCTCATGTGAGGAGAGTAATGATAATGTTTACAGTTCTGGCTACTCTAGATGGTGTTTTTCCGAAAAAACTGCTTTCAAACATTAAGAATTGCTGTTTATAAAGCGCAGAATTTGTTAAGAAGCTGACAAATGGAGAGAATACTGCTTATATTTACAGGTGATTCTGATTTGACTGGCGTTTTCTGAATGACACAGTTTAAATCCTGAAGATTCTTCTATATACTTTTAGGAAAACTGTCTACTTTTGGTAAAACTGTTAAAATACACAATGATAGTCTCCGGAAATGATTAGAAACCTGTAAGAAACACTGAAAATGCTAGTAAATAGAGCTGTTCTATCTTCATTTCCGTGTTCAATCACCGAGATTAGAAGTAGAAAACTCTCAAGTGAGGAGAGTAATGATAATGTTTACAGTTCTGGCTACTCTAGATGGTGTTTTTCCGAAAAAACTGCTTTCAAACATTAAGAATTGCTGTTTATAAAGCGCACAATTTGTTAAGAAGCTGACAAATGGAGAGAATAATGCTTATATTTACAGGTGATTCTGATTTGACTGGCATTTTCTGAATGACACAGTTTATATGCTGAAGATTCATCTATATACTTCTAGGAAAACTGTCTCCTTTTGGTAAAACTGTTAAATTACACAATGATAGTCTCCGGAAATTATTATAAACGTGTAAGAAACACTGAAAATGCTAGTAAATAGAGCCGTTCTATCTTTATGGCGTGTTCACTCACCGAGATTAGAAGTAGAAAACTCTCAAGTGAGGAGAGTAATGATAAAGTTTAGAATTCCGGCTACTCTGGATGGTGTTTTTCCGAAGAAACTGCTTTCAAACATTAAGAATTGCTTTTTATAAAGCTCAGAATTTGTTGAGAAGCTGACAAATGGAGAGAATACTGCATATATTTACAGGTGACTCTGATTTGACTGGCGTTTTCTGAATGACACAGTTTAAATCCTGACGATTCTTCTATACACTTCTAGGAAAACTGTAGTCTTTTGGTAAAACTGTCAAAATACACAATGATAGTCTCTGGAAATTATTATAAACGTGTAAAAAACACTGAAAATGCTACTAAATAGAGCCGTTCTATCTATAAGGCCGTGTTCAATCACCGAGATTAGAAGTAGAAAACTCTCAAGTGAGGAGAGTAATGATAAAGTTTAGAATTCCGGCTACTCTAGATGGTGTTTTTCCGAAGAAACTGCTTTCAAACATTAAGAATTGCTGTTTATAAAGCTCAGAATTTGTTAAGAAGCTGACAAATGGAGAGAATACTGCTTATATTTAAAGTTGATTCTGATTTGACTGGCGTTTTCTGAATGACACAGTTTAAATTCTGAAGATGCATCTATATACTTCTAGGAAAACTGTCTCCTTTTGGTAAAACTGTTAAAATACACAATGATATTCTCCGGAAATGATTACAAACGTGTAAGAAACACTGAAAATGCTAGTAAATAGAGCTGTTCTATCTTTATGGCCGTGTTCAATCACCGAGATTAGAAGTAGAAAACTCTCATGTGAGGAGAGTAATGATAATGTTTACAGTTCTGGCTACTCTAGATGGTGTTTTTCCGAAAAAACTGCTTTCAAACATTAAGAATTGCTGTTTATAAAGCGCAGAATTTGTTAAGAAGCTGACAAATGGAGAGAATACTGCTTATATTTACAGGTGATTCTGATTTGACTGGCGTTTTCTGAATGACACAGTTTAAATCCTGAAGATTCTTCTATATACTTTTAGGAAAACTGTCTACTTTTGGTAAAACTGTTAATATACACAATGATAGTCTCCGGAAATGATTACAAACGTGTAAGAAACACTGAAAATGCTAGTAAATAGAGCTGTTCTATCTTCATTTCCGTGTTCAATCACCGAGATTAGAAGTAGAAAACTCTCAAGTGAGGGGAGTAATGATAACGTTTACAGTTCTGGCTACTCTAGATGGGGTTTTTCCGAAAAAACTGCTTTCAAACATTAAAAATTGCTGGTTATAAAGCGCACAATTTGTTAAGAAGCTGACAAATGGAGAGAATAATGCTTATATTTACAGGTGATTCTGATTTGACTGGCATTTTCTGAATGACACAGTTTATATGCTGAAGATTCATCTATATACTTCTAGGAAAACTGTCTCCTTTTGGTAAAACTGTTAAAATACACAATGATAGTCTCCGGAAATTATTATAAACGTGTAGGAAACACTGAAAATGCTAGTAAATAGAGCCGTTCTATCTTTATGGCGTGTTCACTCACCGAGATTAGAAGTAGAAAACTCTCAAGTGAGGAGAGTAATGATAAAGTTTAGAATTCCGGCTACTCTGGATGGTGTTTTTCCGAAGAAACTGCTTTCAAACATTAAGAATTGCTGTTTATAAAGCTCAGAATTTGTTAAGAAGCTGACAAATGCAGAGAATACTGCTTATATTTACAGGTGATTCTGATTTGATTGGCATTTTCAGAATGACACAGTTTAAATCCTGAAGATTCATCTATATACTTCTAGGAAAACTGTAGTCTTTTGGTAAAGCTGTCAAAATACACAATGATAGTCTCCGGAAATTATTAGGAACGTGTAAGAGACCCTGAAAATGCTAGTAGATAGAGCCGTTCTATCTTCATGGCCGTGTTCAATCACTGAGATTAGAAGTAGAAAACTCTCAAGTGAGGAGAGTAATGATAATGTTTTCAGTTCCGGCTACTCTAGATGGTGTTTTTCCGAAGAATCTGCTTTCAAATATTAAGAATTGCTGTTTATAAAGCTCAGAATTTGTTGAGAAGCTGACAAATGGAGAGAATACTGCTCATATTTACAGGTGATTCTGATTTGACTGGCGTTTTCTGAATGACACAGTTTAAATCCTGAAGATTCTTCTATTCACTTTTAGGAAAACTGTAGTCTTTTGGTAAAACTGTCAATATACACAATGATAGTCTCCGGAAATTATTATAAACGTGTAAAAAACACTGAAAATGCTACTAAATAGAGCCGTTCTATCTATAAGGCCGTGTTCAATCACCGAGATTAGAAGTAGAAAACTCTCAAGTGAGGAGAGTAATGATAAAGTTTAGAATTCCGGCTACTCTAGATGGTGTTTTTCCGAAGAAACTGCTTTCAAACATTAAGAATTGCTGTTTATAAAGCTCAGAATTTGTTAAGAAGCTGACAAATGGAGAGAATCCTGCTTATATTTACAGGTGATTCTGATTTGACTGGCGTTTTCTGAATGACACAGTTTAAATCCTGAAGATTCATCTATATACTTCTAGGAAAACTGTCTCCTTTTGGTAAAACTGTTAAAGTACACAATGATAGTCTCCGGAAATGATTACAAACGTGTAAGAAACCCTGAAAATGCTAGTAAATAGAGCCGTTCTATCTTATGGCGGTGTTCAATCACCGAGATTAGAAGTAGAAAACTCTCAAGTGAGGAGAGTATTGATAATGTTTACAGTCCCGGCTACTCAGAGATGGTGTTTTTCCGAAGAAACTGCTTTCAAACATTAAGAATTGCTGTTTATAAAGCTCAGAATTTGTTAAGAAGCTGACAAATGGAGAGAATACTGCTTATATTTACAGGTGATTCTGATTTGACTGGCGTTTTCTGAATGACACAGTTTAAATCCTGAAGATTCATCTATATACTTCTAGGAAAACTGTCTCCTTTTGGTAAAACTGTTAAAATACACAATGATAGTCTCCGGAAATGATTACAAACGTGTAAGAAACACTGAAAATGCTAGTAAATAGAGCCGTTCTATCTTATGGCGGTGTTCAATCACCGAGATTAGAAGTAGAAAACTATCAAGTGAGGAGAGTATTGATAATGTTTACAGTACCGGCTACTCAGAATGGTGTTTTTCCGAAGAAACTGCTTTCAAACATTAAGAATTGCTGTTTATAAAGCTCAGAATTTGTTAAGAAGCTGACAAATGGAGAGAATACTGCTTATATTTACAGGTGATTCTGATTTGACTGGCGTTTTCTGAATGACACAGTTTAAATCCTGAAGATTCATCAATACACTTCTAGGAAAACTGTCTCCTTTTGGTAAAACTGTTAAAATACACAATGATAGTCTCCGGAAATGATTAGAAACTTGTAAGAGACACTGAAAATGCTAGTAATTAGAGCCGTTCTATGTTTATGGCCGTGTTCAATCACCGAGATTAGAAGTAGAAAACTCTCAAGTGAGGAGAGTAATGATAATGTTTACAGTTCCGGCTACTCTAGATGGTGTTTTTCCGAAGAAACTGCTTTCAAACATTAAGAATTGCTGTTTATAAAGCTCAGAATTTGTTAAGAAGCTGACAAATGGAGAGAATACTGCTTATATTTACAGGTGATTCTGATTTGACTGGCGTTTTCTGAATGACACAGTTTAAATCCTGAAGATTCATCAATACACTTCTAGGAAAACTGTCTCCTTTTGGTAAAACTGTTAAAATACACAATGATAGTCTCAGGAAATGATTAGAAACGTGAAAGAAACACTGAAAATGCTAGTAAATAGAGCTGTTCTATCTTTATTGCCGTGTTCAATCACTGAGATTAGAAGTAGAAAACTCTCAAGTGAGGAGAGTAATGATAATGTTTACAGTTCTGGCTACTCTAGATGGTGTTTTTCCAAAAAAACTGCTTTCAAACATTAAGAATTGCTGTTTATAAAGCGCAGAATTTGTTAAGAAGCTGACAAATGGAGAGAATACTGCTTATATTTACAGGTGATTCTGATTTGACTGGCGTTTTCTGAATGACACAGTTTAAATCCTGAAGATTCATCTATATACTTCAAGGAAAACTGTAGTCTTTTGGTAAAACTGTCAAAATACACAATGATAGTCTCCGGAAATTATTATAAACGTGTAAAAAACACTGAAAATGCTACTAAATAGAGCCGTTCTATCTATAAGGCCGTGTTCAATCACCGAGATTAGAAGTAGAAAACTCTCAAGTGAGGAGAGTAATGATAAAGTTTAGAATTCCGGCTACTCTAGATGGTGTTTTTCCGAAGAAACTGCTTTCAAACATTAAGAATTGCTGTTTATAAAGCTCAGAATTTGTTAAGAAGCTGACAAATGGAGAGAATACTGCTTATATTTAAAGTTGATTCTGATTTGACTGGCGTTTTCTGAATGACACAGTTTAAATTCTGAAGATGCATCTATATACTTCTAGGAAAACTGTCTCCTTTTGGTAAAACTGTTAAAATACACAATGATAGTCTCCGGAAATGATTACAAACGTGTAAGAAACACTGAAAATGCTAGTAAATAGAGCTGTTCTATCTTTATGGCCGTGTTCAATCACCGAGATTAGAAGTAGAAAACTCTCATGTGAGGAGAGTAATGATAATGTTTACAGTTCTGGCTACTCTAGATGGTGTTTTTCCGAAAAAACTGCTTTCAAACATTAAGAATTGCTGTTTATAAAGCGCAGAATTTGTTAAGAAGCTGACAAATGGAGAGAATACTGCTTATATTTACAGGTGATTCTGATTTGACTGGCGTTTTCTGAATGACACAGTTTAAATCCTGAAGATTCTTCTATATACTTTTAGGAAAACTGTCTACTTTTGGTAAAACTGTTAAAATACACAATGATAGTCTCCGGAAATGATTAGAAACCTGTAAGAAACACTGAAAATGCTAGTAAATAGAGCTGTTCTATCTTCATTTCCGTGTTCAATCACCGAGATTAGAAGTAGAAAACTCTCAAGTGAGGAGAGTAATGATAATGTTTACAGTTCTGGCTACTCTAGATGGTGTTTTTCCGAAAAAACTGCTTTCAAACATTAAGAATTGCTGTTTATAAAGCGCACAATTTGTTAAGAAGCTGACAAATGGAGAGAATAATGCTTATATTTACAGGTGATTCTGATTTGACTGGCATTTTCTGAATGACACAGTTTATATGCTGAAGATTCATCTATATACTTCTAGGAAAACTGTCTCCTTTTGGTAAAACTGTTAAAATACACAATGATAGTCTCCGGAAATTATTATAAACGTGTAAGAAACACTGAAAATGCTAGTAAATAGAGCCGTTCTATCTTTATGGCGTGTTCACTCACCGAGATTAGAAGTAGAAAACTCTCAAGTGAGGAGAGTAATGATAAAGTTTAGAATTCCGGCTACTCTAGATGGTGTTTTTCCGAAGAAACTGCTTTCAAACATTAAGAATTGCTGTTTATAAAGCTCAGAATTTGTTAAGAAGCTGACAAATGGAGAGAATACTGCTTATATTTAAAGTTGATTCTGATTTGACTGGCGTTTTCTGAATGACACAGTTTAAATTCTGAAGATGCATCTATATACTTCTAGGAAAACTGTCTCCTTTTGGTAAAACTGTTAAAATACACACATGATAGTCTCCGGAAATGATTACAAACGTGTAAGAA
>NW_005873743.1:0-5531 GCF_000147115.1 Myotis lucifugus | reverse complement strand
AAAGCGCAGAATTTGTTAAGAAGCTGACAAAATGGAGAGAATACTGCTTATATTTACAGGTGATTCTGATTTGACTGGCGTTTTCTGAATGACACAGTTTAATCCTGAAGATTCTTCTATTCACTTTTAGGAAAACTGTAGTCTTTTGGTAAAAACTGTCAATATACACAATGATAGTCTCCGGAAATTATTATAAACGTGTAAAAAACACTGAAAATGCTACTAAATAGAGCCGTTCTATCTATAAGGCCGTGTTCAATCACCGAGATTAGAAGTAGAAAACTCTCAAGTGAGGAGAGTAATGATAAAGTTTAGAATTCCGGCTACTCTAGATGGTGTTTTTCCGAAGAAACTGCTTTCAAACATTAAGAATTGCTGTTTATAAAGCTCAGAATTTGTTAAGAAGCTGACAAATGGAGAGAATACTGCTTATATTTACAGGTGATTCTGATTTGACAGGCGTTTTCTGAATGACACAGTTTAAATCCTGAAGATTCTTCTATATACTTTTAGGAAAACTGTCTACTTTTGGTAAAACTGTTAAAATACACAATGATAGTCTCCGGAAATGATTAGAAACCTGTAAGAAACACTGAAAATGCTAGTAAATAGAGCTGTTCTATCTTCATTTCCGTGTTCAATCACCGAGATTAGAAGTAGAAAACTCTCAAGTGAGGAGAGTAATGATAACGTTTACAGTTCTGGCTACTCTAGATGGTGTTTTTCCGAAAAAACTGCTTTCAAACATTAAGAATTGCTGTTTATAAAGCGCACAATTTGTTAAGAAGCTGACAAATGGAGAGAATAATGCTTATATTTACAGGTGATTCTGATTTGACTGGCATTTTCTGAATGACACAGTTTATATGCTGAAGATTCATCTATATACTTCTAGGAAAACTGTCTCCTTTTGGTAAAACTGTTAAATTACACAATGATAGTCTCCGGAAATTATTATAAACGTGTAAGAAACACTGAAAATGCTAGTAAATAGAGCCGTTCTATCTTTATGGCGTGTTCACTCACCGAGATTAGAAGTAGAAAACTCTCAAGTGAGGAGAGTAATGATAAAGTTTAGATTTCCGGCTACTCTAGATGGTGTTTTTCCGAAGAAACTGCTTTCAAACATTAAGAATTGCTGTTTATAAAGCTCAGAATCTGTTAAGAAGCTGACAAATGCAGAGAATACTGCTTATATTTACAGGTGATTCTGATTTGACTGGCATTTTCAGAATGACACAGTTTAAATCCTGAAGATTCATCTATATACTTCTAGGAAAACTGTAGTCTTTTGGTAAAGCTGTCAAAATACACAATGATAGTCTCCGGAAATTATTAGGAACGTGTAAGAGACCCTGAAAATGCTAGTAGATAGAGCCGTTCTATCTTTATGGCCGTGTTCAATCACTGAGATTAGAAGTAGAAAACTCTCAAGTGAGGAGAGTAATGATAATGTTTTCAGTTCCGGCTACTCTAGATGGTGTTTTTCCGAAGAATCTGCTTTCAAACATTAAGAATTGCTGTTTATAAAGCTCAGAATTTGTTGAGAAGCTGACAAATGGAGAGAATACTGCTTATATTTACAGGTGATTCTGATTTGACTGGCGTTTTCTGAATGACACAGTTTAAATCCTGACGATTCTTCTATACACTTCTAGGAAAACTGTAGTCTTTTGGTAAAGCTGTCAAAATACACAATGATAGTCTCTGGAAATTATTATAAACGTGTAAAAAACACTGAAAATGCTACTAAATAGAGCCGTTCTATCTATATGGCCGTGTTCAATCACCGAGATTAGAAGTAGAAAACTCTCAAGTGAGGAGAGTAATGATAAAGTTTAGAATTCCGGCTACTCTAGATGGTGTTTTTCCGAAGAAACTGCTTTCAAACATTAAGAATTGCTGTTTATAAAGCTCAGAATTTGTTAAGAAGCTGACAAATGGAGAGAATACTGCTTATATTTAAAGTTGATTCTGATTTGACTGGCGTTTTCTGAATGACACAGTTTAAATTCTGAAGATTCATCTATATACTTCTAGGAAAACTGTCTCCTTTTGGTAAAACTGTTAAAATACACAATGATAGTCTCCGGAAATGATTACAAACGTGTAAGAAACACTGAAAATGCTAGTAAATAGAGTCGTTCTATCTTTATGGCCGTGTTCAATTACCGAGATTAGAAGTAGAAAACTCTCAAGTGCGGAGAGTAGTGATAAAGTTTAGAATTCCGGCTACTCTAGATGGTGTTTTTCCGAAGATACTGCTTTCAAATATTAAGAATTGCTGTTTATAAAGCTCAGAATTTGTTAAGAAGCTGACAAATGTAGAGAATACTCTTATATTTACAGGTGATTCTAATTTGACTGGCGTTTTCTGAATGATAGAGTTTATATCATGAAGATTCATCTATATACTTCTTGGAAAACTGTAGTCTTTTGGTAAAACTGTCAAAATACACAATGATAGTCTCCGGAAATTATTAGGAACGTGTAAGAGACCCTGAAAATGCTAGTAGATAGAGCCGTTCTATCTTTATGGCCGTGTTCAATTACCGAGATTAGAAGTAGAAAACTCTCAAGTGAGGAGAGTAATGATAATGTTTACAGTTCCGGCTACTCTAGATGGTGTTTTTCCGAAGAATCTGCTTTCAAACATTAAGAATTGCTGTTTATAAAGCTCAGAATTTGTTAAGAAGCTGACAAATGTAGAGAATACTGCTTATATTTACAGGTGATTCTGATTTGACTGGCGTTTTCTGAATGACACAGTTTAAATCCTGAAGATTCTTCTATACATTTCTAGGAAAACTGTAGTCTTTTGGTAAAACTGTCAAAATACACAGTGATAGTCTCCGGAAATTATTAGGAACGTGTAAGAGACCCTGAAAATGCTAGTAGATAGAGCCGTTCTATCTTTATGGCCGTGTTCAATTACCGAGATTAGAAGTAGAAAACTCTCAAGTGAGGAGAGTAATGATAATGTTTACAGTTCCGGCTACTCTAGATGGTGTTTTTCCGAAGAATCTGCTTTCAAACATTAAGAATTGCTGTTTATAAAGCTCAGAATTTGTTAAGAAGCTGACAAATGTAGAGAATATGCTTATATTTACAGGTGATTCTGATTTGACTGGCGTTTTCTGAATGACACAGTTTAAATTCTGAAGATTCATCTATATACTTCTAGGAAAACTGTAGTCTTTTGGTAAAACTGTCAAAATACACAATGATAGTCTCCGGAAACTATTAGGAACGTGTACGAGACCCTGAAAATGCTAGTAGATAGAGCCGTTCTATCTTTATGGCCGTGTTCAATTACCGAGATTAGAAGTAGAAACACTCTCAAGTGAGGAGAGTAATGATAAAGTTTAGAATTCCGGCTACTCTAGATGGTGTTTTTCTGAAGAAAATGCTTTCAAACATTAAGAATTGCTGTTTATAAAGCTCAGAATTTGTTAAGAAGCTGACAAATGGAGAGAATACTGCTTATATTTACAGGTGATTCTGATTTGACTGGCGTTTTCTGAATGACACAGTTTAAATCCTGAAGATTCATCTATATACTTCTCGGAAAACTGTCTCCTTTTGGTAAAACTGTTAAAATACACAATGATAGTCTCCGGAAATTATTATAAACGTGTAAGAAACACTGAAAATGCTACTAAATAGAGCCATTCTATCTATATGGCCGTGTTCAATCACCGAGATTAGAAGTAGAAAACTCTCAAGTGAGGAGAGTAATGATAATGTTTGCAGTTCCGGCTACTCTAGATGGTGTTTTTCCGAAGAAACTGCTTTCAAACATTAAGAATTGCTGTTTATAAAGCTCAGAATTTGTTAAGAAGCAGACAAATGGAGAGAATACTGCTTATAATTACAGGTGATTCTGATTTGACTGGCGTTTTCTGAATGACACAGTTTAAATCCTGAAGATTCATCAATACACTTCTAGGAAAACTGTCTCCTTTTGGTAAAACTGTTAAAATACACAATGATAGTCTCCGGAAATGATTAGAAACGTGAAAGAAACACTGAAAATGATAGTAAATAGAGCCGTTCTATCTTTATGGCCGTGTTCAATCACCGAGATTAGAAGTAGAATACTCTCAAGGAAGGAGAGTAATGATAATGTTTACAGTTCCGGCTACTCTAGATGGTGTTTTTATGAAGAAACTGCTTTCAAACATTAAGAATTGCTGTTTGTAAAACTCAGAATTTGTTATGAAGCTGAAAAATGGAGAGAATACTCTTATATTTACAGGTGATTCTAATTTGACTGGCGTTTTCTGAATGATAGAGTTTATATCATGAAGATTCTTCTATATACTTTTAGGAAAACTGTCTACTTTTGGTAAAACTGTTAAAATACACAATGATAGTCTCCGGAAATGATTAGGAACCTGTAAGAAACACTGAAAATGCTAGTATATAGAGCTGTTCTATCTTTATTGCCGTGTTCAATCACTGAGATTAGAAGTAGAAAACTCTCAAGTGAGGAGAGTAATGATAATGTTTACAGTTCTGGCTACTCTAGATGGTGTTTTTCCAAAAAAACTGCTTTCAAACATTAAGAATTGCAGTTTATAAAGCGCAGAATTTGTTAAGAAGCTGAGAAATGGAGAGAATACTGCTTATATTTACAGGTGATTCTGATTTGACTGGCGTTTTCTGAATGACACAGTTTAAATCCTGAAGATTCATCTATATACTTCTAGGAAAACTGTCTCCTTTTGGTAAAACTGTTAAAATACACAATGATAGTCTCCGGAAATGATTAGAAACCTGTAAGAAACACTGAAAATGCTAGTAGATAGAGCCGTTCTATCTTTATGGCCGTGTTCAATTACCGAGATTAGAAGTAGAAAACTCTCAAGTGAGGAGAGTAATGATAATGTTTACAGTTCCGGCTACTCTAGATGGTGTTTTTCCGAAGAATCTGCTTTCAAACATTAAGAATTGCTGTTTATAAAGCTCAGAATTTGTTAAGAAGCTGACAAATGTAGAGAATACTGCTTATATTTACAGGTGATTCTGATTTGACTGGCGTTTTCTGAATGACAAAGTTTAAATCCTGAAGATACTTCTATACACTTCTAGGAAAACTGTAGTCTTTTGGTAAAACTGTCAAAATACACAATGATAGTCTCCGGAAATTATTAGGAACGTGTAAGAGACCCTGAAAATGCTAGTAGATAGAGCCGTTCTATCTTTATGGCCGTGTTCAATTACCGAGATTAGAAGTAGAAAACTCTCAAGTGAGGAGAGTAATGATAATGTTTACAGTTCCGGCTACTCTAGATGGTGTTTTTCCGAAGAATCTGCTTTCAAACATTAGGAATTGCTGTTTATAAAGCTCAGAATTTGTTAAGAAGCTGACAAATGGAGAGAATACTGCTTTATATTTACAGGTGATTATAATTTGACTGGGATTTTCAGAATGACACAGTTTAATCCTGAAGATTCATCTATTATACTTCTAGGAAACTGTAGTCTTTTGGTAAAACTGTGAAAATACACAATGATAGTCTCCGGAA
>NW_005873742.1:11555-20878 GCF_000147115.1 Myotis lucifugus | reverse complement strand
AGTACATCCAGAGGCAGCAGACCATCAACTTGGTGGTGGTCCCCTGTAATGTGGACATCGCCACCACAGAGGCGCTGAGCATGGCTCACGAGGTGGACCCCGATGGAGACAGGACCATAGGTAAGAAGGAAGAATCAGGCTTCCAGGAGATGGGGAGGGGAGATCCTCGCCCATGTGGAAGGCCCTGGAGTTAGGTCCACTGTTAGAGACGCCCACATCCTGCGCTAGATCCAAGCGCTGTTCCAGCCCAAGCTCCATGGGCTCAGGGTCCATCCCTGCTGGTCATCTTCACTCACAATCAGGGTTAGATGAGCCGCCAGAATGCGCTGCTTCACCCTCCTTCTCATCGTCCATTGCATTCATGAGCCATTCTGAATGGGGTCAAGACCCGCTTTACTTTACCCACAGTGGCCCAGAAAGGAGAAAGTGACCAGTCCATCAGTTCTGCCATAACACAGCGCAGGTCTAGGACCCCTGGGTACTGGGAAAAGACCGTCACAGACCCCAGTGAACACACTTCCAGGCTAATGTTGGAGCGTCAGCATCTGCAGGATTTAAATTCAAGCAGAACTCTGTGGGAAACTGTGTTCTCCTAATGTCCTTTCTTCAGTGTCACCCTCCACGGCGTTATAGGGACTTGGTTTAAGAGCACAGACTGCC
Source organism: Myotis lucifugus (assembly GCF_000147115.1). Classification (NCBI taxonomy): domain Eukaryota; kingdom Metazoa; phylum Chordata; class Mammalia; order Chiroptera; family Vespertilionidae; genus Myotis; species Myotis lucifugus. The sequence continues at coordinate 20,218 of NW_005873742.1, read as the reverse complement.
TGGGTTTGGATCCTCATTCTACCACTTACCGGCTCCATGCCCCTGGGCAATGCATTTAACCTCTCCTCGCCTCACTTCCTCATCTGTAAATGGTGCTAACAGTCACAACCACCTGCGAGGGTTGTTGGGAGGGTTACATGAAGAATTATCACGTGCACAGTTCCTCCCTGGCTTCTCCTCTCCTTCGCTGGCCACCTGCAAGTCACATTCCTAGTCACCTTGGCTGGCTGCTTCTTCATTTCTCTGACCTCTAACTATCGGAAACCAGAACTTGGTTCTGAGCTCCCCCTCTGTCAACACACTCTCTTGAAGTGACCTTATCCATCCATGCTTTTGAATTCGTTCTACATGCCAGTGACTCCCAAATCTCTATCTGTAACTTACCTTTCCCTAGACTTGATGTCTCCACTTGGATGTCCATTAAGTGTCTCCGAGGTACTGTGACCAAAGCACTAATCTTGGTACCACCCTCCCCCAACCCAATTCTCCTCCTCCCCAAGGCTTCCCCACCCCTTCACGGCCCCACATCCACCCGCCTGGGTCTAAAGCCAAATCAGAGTCACTCTTGATTCCTCCTCCTTCTTGCTTCTGTGTCTAATTCATCTGAAGTCCCAGCGACCCTGCTTCCAGAGCTAATACCAAATCTGTCCGCCCCTCTCCATCCCCACAGTCACTACCTAGACCCAGCCTCCATCGTCGCCTGCCTGGGCTACGCAGACATGCTCAGGTCTCCTGGCATTCACCTTGCCCACAACAGTCCACCCTCCCCTGGCCTTAGGCCTGTAAAGCAGGCCATGCCCTCCTCTGCTTTTACTCTCCAATGCTTCGGTCTCACATAGTCAAACCCAGACCGCTTTGCCTGGACAGCAGCGCCATCTGGGACCTGGCTTCTGCATGCCCCTGGGACCACGGCTCCCATCACTCCCCACCTCGTCCACTACTGTCCAGTGCAGCTCAGTCAGCCAGCTCCCTCTCCACCCACAGGGCTGGCTCCTTCCTCTCATTCAGGTCACAGCCCAAACATTGCCTGCTCAGAGGCCCTCGTTGTCCAGCCACCCAGCCTGTAGTCATTTCTTTGCCTTTCTTTTCATTCTCTTCATGGTGTTTATCAATATTAGGTATTTTTGTTTATTTCTTATATATTACTAGGATAATTTATCTGGCTTTTTCCCACTGGAAGGTGGAGGGATATTCGTGAAATCAGGAACTATGCAGTCTTGCTCATTCCTCAGTACCCACAGCAGTGTGCTTAATAAGCATTCGTTAACTTGATATGTATGCATAACGCATTCAGGAATAAACACACTTAAAAAGCGAAAAAATTCAAGCATCTAAACATTGCTGAGATTGCCCTTCCTTGTGGCCCAACAGTGGGGTCATTAAGTGATGCTTATGAGCTGATTCTGTAGCTGGAGGCATGTGTTCCAAACTGAGGCCCAGTAGAAGGCCCTGTCTCCCCGGCCAGGGGGGTTCTAATTGCAAGCTTCCATTTTCATGATCTTACTCCCTTTTCTCAGACTAGAGTACACTGACCCAGGCTTCTATGAATGAGTTCTGATTCCGGGGAAGGGCATTCCCGGCTGCTATCTCCGCTCCCAGGGGAAGGCCCTCTCCTTTACCAATGGAAGGTGCAAATGCAGATTCAGACAAGGCTTGGCTCTGTTAGTCGCCTGAAGGTCTGTGCTCACACAAACCTTGTAGTGAGTCTAAATAACACCTTCTGGTAATGGAACAGAGAAAGAAATGAAGCTGCTTAAGCACCAGGGCAGCTTCTTAGGAACATGGTGATGGAGCCGGCCACCTGTGATGCTGCTGCCCAGTGCTGGCACCCAGCAGGCACCCAGCGAACGTTTGTTAAGTCAATTACGCGAGGCAGTTGGTGAATTGAGTGAGTGGGGGAGCAAATCTGAGGGGTGACGATGAAATGAATGAATGACTGGCAGGCACTGGGTAATCAAGGCTGCAGAAGGCTCTGTCGGTCCTCGCCGAGAAAGGATCCCATAGCCCCACAGGGGTCAAGTGTATTTGAGGAGAGAACTGACCTTTCCATGCCCTTCTTATCATCTCGCAGGGATCCTGACCAAACCGGACCTGGTGGACAAGGGCGCCGAAAAAAATGTGGTGAACGTGGCGCAGAACCTCACGTACCGCCTCAAGAAGGGCTACATGATAGTCAAGTGCCGGGGCCAGCAGGAGATCACCGACAGGCTGAGCCTGGCGGAGGCCACCAAGAAAGAAATGATGTTCTTCCAGACGCACCCGTATTTCAGGTGAGCGCCTGCAGGACCCTGGAGCTGGACTCCACGGGAGCCGCCCCCCACCCCCACCACGACTGGCCAACGTGATAACCAAATTGCATATAAAAATTATAGAGTGTAGCGGAACCTCTCCTTGACTTTATTTTTAGTGTGAAATTCGTTGGCTTATTGAAACAAATCATTTTTTCATGGGCTCTAATGATGGTGCTGAGTAAAGGTTGTAGTTTGGTGTTCCACAGGGCGTAGGGCACTTGGGTTTTCCAACATGTTTTCACCCGCCTTCTCATTAGCATCCCATCAAATCTTAGGAGATGCACATGGCAAGGGAGGTTCTTCCCACTTCTGTAGACCAGGATGATGAGGTCAAAGCAATAATGGAGGGGACAGGACCGGAAACAGATCTCCGAGCCTCCAGAAACTGATGTTGACCATTGTAAATGGTGCACGTTAAAACCCGCTTTAGGGCTCTCTCCACTGCGTTAGAGCCTGCAAAGGAAAGGGTTTTTGTTAGGTCTGATCACATAATTGAATGGATACCTCCTCCCCCGGGAATGGATCTTTAGGCCACTGCACAGTGGACAGTCCTTTTCGCTTAGACCACATTCCACTTGCTAAGACCATTATCTCTCTCCTCTGGACCTTCCCAGGATCCAGACCACCCAGAGGGTTCTCTGCCCAGAAAAGGCCCGCCACAGTCCTTTAAACCTCTGACTCCCCGACCCTGGGGCTGGTGCCATTTTGGGGCTCAGCCCATATGGTTTTCCAGATGACCTAATCAATTCCTAATTCTTCACCTCTTTTGGCCTCGTGCCTTCCTCCTTCGGCGACACTAACAGTTTTATTAAATATAAATTATCCCGCATGGTGCTGGGGCTTTTCCCACTGAACTAGGCCCTTTGCCCTTTCATGCTCTGCAGGATCTTGATGGTCCTGAGCGGTGGGGGAGCAGCACAGTGAGCCACTCCCCCAGGGGCCACTCCTGCTTGAAGGAGAGATGTGGGCACAGACCAGGTCTGCTACTCGCTATGTGCCCTTGGGCAGTGGCTCGTCCTTTCTCCTCAGCTCGGGGAGTGCTCCACAGGATTGCGTTTTGGGTTAAATGATAGGACCCACGCTAAGGTCCTGGTGTGCTGAGAGCCAGCACTCCATGAACACCACGCGGCTCCTTCTTTCTTCCCATCTGCCCCACCTTGGAGAGAGAAATAGACCATTTTTGTTATTGTTGTTGTTTGTTTGTTTTTGTTGTTGTTGCTTTAAATATATTTTTATTGATTTCAGAGAGGAAGGGAGAGGGAGAGAGAGATAGAAACATCCTATATAATAAAAGGGTAATGTGCAAATGGACCCCAACAGCAGAATGACTGGGAATGACTGGTCACTATGACACACACTGACCACCAGGGGGCAGATGCTGAATGCAGGAGCTGCCCCTGGTGATCATTGTGCTCCCACAGGGAGAGCTCTGCTCAGCCACAAGCCAGGCTGATGGCTGCCAGCACAGCGGTGGTGGCGGGAACCTCTCCTGCCTCCTCAGCAGTGCTAAGGATGTCCAACTGCAGTTTACGCCTGCTCCCCCCCTGGCAAGTGGACATCCCCCAAGGGCTCCCAGGCTGCCAGAGGGATGTCTGACTGCCAGCTTAGGCCAAATCCCCTGAGGAGCAGGCCTAAGTCAGCAGGTGGATATCCCCCGAGGGGTCCCAGACTGCGAGAGGGCACAGGCCGAGCTGAGGGACCCCCCGAGTGCACAAATTTTTGTTCACCAGGCCTCTAGTCAATGATAAGAGAGATTCATTGATCGGCTGCCCCCTGCTCACCCCACATTGGGGATTAAGCCCCTAACCCAGGCATGTGCCCTGACTTGGAATTGAACCATAAACTCCTGGTTTATAGGTTGAGGCTCAACCACTGAGCCACGCCAGAAACAGACCGTTTTCGATCGCGTTGGGGGCCCGCAGGGAGAGGGAACTGCTCGCTAAGTGGGAAGAAGATTCTGTGATAATCGCGCCCACGGTTCTCAGTCCTGAGCCGCAAAGCCTCCTGGTTGTGTCCTGCTCCAGGGTTTCGGAGTCTGGGGTGGCACCCAAGAATTTGTGTTTCTATCAAGTTTCCAGTTGAGGCTGATAGTGCTGGTCCAGGGGTTACACTTAGCAAACCACTGCTCACGGGTTTGGGGAAAGTGAGGTCAACTGTGGGCCCCAGGTTGTTCTGCGGTCTCTGGCACTCACTCACCTGCATCCCTGAAATGTGATGTCCTTTATCAGCTCCCCAGTTCCCCCTCCCCCAACCCTGGCGCCCACCATTCCACTCTTGGGTGGTGTGAGTTTGGCTATTTGCCATTTCTTTCGTAGGTGGAATCAGGCAGTGTTTGTCCTTCTGTGACTGGCTTCTGTCACCTCAGCATAACGTCCTCAAGGTTCATTCTTGTGGTCACAGATGACAGAATAGTCTCCTTTTTAAAGGCTGACTCAGATCCCATTGCATTGTTAAAACAAACGCAAACAGGGGCCAGACGTGGAAATCCCCTGAGCAGACAGAAGCGGATCAGTCACACAGGCAATGCTTAACTCAGCTTAGTTTACAAGACAAGCCAGTGCCCACAGGCATGCTCTTCTTGCTTCTGAAAATCATAAACGAAACTTAAGTTGTTCCCCCAAATTGACATGAGGTAACCACTAGCCAATTTCCTCAGCTTTAAGGATACTCTAATATTAGAACCAATCGCCACGCAGAAGGAGCTGCCACTGCTTTCTCACTCCACGCTGCTCGGCGACGTGTCCCTGAGCCTCACTCCATGTTTGGGTCCGAGTGCTCCTGGGTGGCAAGCTGCCTTGCTGCTGTGTGCACAATACGCTCTTACCGGTTACTACTCGGTGAGCCGCTGGTTGCACTTCTGTTTTTTTCTGAACGTCTGACAGCATGTACTTACCATATTTTCTCCACCCACTCATCTGCCATGGACATGTCGTTTATTCCCACATCCTGGCTATATTCTGTACATATCTGTCTTTATTACCACATCCTGTGCTCTATTCTGTCCATGTCTGTCCATGTGCTAGCAGTCTATTCTTTTGTAATAATAAACTGTAGCTTTGTAATATATTTTGAAATCAGGAAGTGTGGTGCCTCCCACTTTTTATTTTTATTTTTATTATTTTTTTAATATATATTTTATTGATTTTTTTCAGAGAGGAAGGGAGAGGGACAGAGAGTCAGAAACATCAATGAGAGAGAAACATCGATCAGCTGCCTCCTGCACACCTCCCACTGGGGATGTGCCCGCAACCAAGGTACATGCCCTTGACCAGAATCGAACCTGGGACCTTTCAGTCCACAGCCCGATGCTCCATCCACTGAGCCAAACTGGTCAGGGCCCACTTTTTATTTTTAATATATTTGTAATTGATTTCAGAGAGGAAGGGAGAGGGAAAGAGAGCTAGAAACATCAATGATGAGAGTGACTGGTGCTGCTGTGAGCAGAGGAAGGCTACTATCTCTTTGAGATGTTGATTTTAATGCTTTTGGGTAGATATGTATAAGTGGGAGAGCTGGATCACATGGTGGTTCTATTTTTAATTTCTCGAGAAGCTTCCATACTACTTTTCTTAGTGGCTGCACCATTTTGCATTCACACCAACATTGTACAAGGGTTTCAATTGTGCCACATCCTAGCCGCCACCTGCCTTGGGTTTTTTTGTTTTTTGTTTTTTTATATATACAATATGCATCCTAACAGATTGAGATCCCATTGTGGTTTTGATTTGCATTTTCCTGATGATTCGTGATGTTGAGCATCTTTTCCACGTACCTGTTGACCATTTGCATGTCTTCTTTGAAGAAATCGCTATCCAACTCTTTAGCCCATTTTCCACTTGGGTTACTAGGTTTTTGTGTGTTTGCAGGAGGAGGGGGGGTGCTATTGATTGTAGGAGTTACTTATGTTTTTTAAAAAATTAACCCCTTATCAGATATATTGTTTGCAAAGATTTTCTCCCATTTTGTAGGTTCTCTGTTGATTGTTTCTTTGCTCTGTAGAAGCTTTTCAGTTTGATGTAGTCCCACCTTAGTCTATTTTTGCTTCTCTTCTCTCTGCTTTTGGGGAAATCATTTTCCCCTGTGTTTTTTTTTTTCCTTTTCTTTTTAAAAATATATTTTTATTGATTTCAGAGAAGAAGAGAGAGGAAGAGAGAAAGATAGAAACATCAATAATGTGAGAGATTCATTGATCAGCTGCCTCCTGCGCCACCCACTGGGGATCGAGCCCACAACCCGGGCATGTACCCTGACCAGGAATCGAACCATGACCTCCTGGTTCATAGATGGGTGCTTAACCACCGAGCCATGCTGGCTGGGCTCCCCTGTGTTTGTTTGTTTGTTTGTTTGTTTTCTAGGAGCTTTATAGTTCATGTCTTACGTTTAAGCCTTCAATAAATTTTTGGTTGACTTTTGTGTATGGTATGAGATAAGGATCCAACTTCATTTTTCTGCATGCAGACATAGAGTGTTCCCGACATCCTTTGTTGAAGAGACTATCCTTTCCGCATTGTGCATCTTGGCACCGGTATTAAAATTGAGTTGACCGTATATGCACAGATTTATTTCTGGGTGCTCTAGTCTGTACATGTCTGTCTTTGTGCTAGCACTGTACTCTTTCGTAATAATAAACTGTAGCTTTGTAATATATTTTGAAATCAGAAAATGTGGTGCCTCCCACTTTTTATTTTTAATATATTTGTATTGATTTCAGAGAAGAAGGGGGACGGGAAGAGAGATAGAAACATCAATCATGAGAGAGACTCATTTATCGGCTGCCTCCTGCATGCCCCCTATTGGGGATCGAGCCCTCAACCCGGGCATGTGTCCTTGACCAGAATGGAACCTGGGACCCTTGATTCCGCAGGCCGACGCTCTGTCCACTGTGCCAAACCAGCTGGGGCTGGTACCTCCCACTTTATTCTTTTTTCTCAAGATTGATTTGGCTACTCGGGGATGAATATTGGTTACAAAAAATAAAATACGAGTCTGGGCAAGTCACTACACTGCTACGAAGTTAGGTTGGTTTTGTTTTCCTGTGGATAAAAAGATCGCCTACTTCATCGGTTTGTTGGGACGATAAAAAGAGAAGGGGAATGTAACCTTCCTAGCACCGCGCTTGCCTCAGTTGGGCTCCTCCCATAATGCGCACTTGTCTTTCTCACCCGCTCCCAGGCTTCTCTGACGCCAGGCGTCCCCCAGGAGCTGAGTGAGCTCAGCCACCCACCCACAAAGCCCAGGACTGGGAAGAGGACCGCGTGGCCCTTCCCGAACTCACGTGCGCTGTTGTCTTGTTTCAGAGTCCTCCTGGAGGAAGGCAAGGCCACGGTGCCCCGTCTGGCGGAAAGACTCACCACCGAGCTCATCTGGCACATCAACGTGAGTCAAGGGTTGGCTGCAAGTTATAAAAATCGCAGCCTGCGTAAGTCACTCTCTCGGTCACAAAAGGGCTAAGACACTGCATTGAACTCTCCAAATAAGCAAACAAGCACATTCTGAAAACCAAATGAACCCAATGGCTCCCGGCCAGAGGCTCCCAGGAGAGCGTCTGAAACAGGGGAGGAACAGGGCATAACCTGGAAATAAAACGGGGAATCGGTCAGCGTGCGGGAAGCAGAGAGAAAACCCGCAGTCCCAGCTCAGCGCGGTCAAAAGCAATGAGCGCTGAGGTAGCAGATTTTTCTTTTTTCAATGGTCTCTCAACACTTCACAGTTTATAAAACATTTTCCTAGCCTCGGACTTGTAAGGAATACGTGTTTGGTTTCCATGGATTCTCAAAAATGGGCAACTGCAGACAAACTTTTCATGATGTTGTTCAAGATGGTAGAAGCGTGGCTTAGTGCTTCTTGAGACATAGCCATGGAGCTTGCCTGAACCTTTGTACATGAGGCTGAACCACGGGCAGGACTGAGGGTTAACCTCAGAGCAGAGATGACCCCCGGGCCTGGGTTTCGTCCATGCTAAGCTGCTCAACCGCGAGTCAGACCAAGACAATGAATACGTTTGAGCCAGAAAACACACACTCAAAACATATTTGGTGGGCCCTGGCTGGGTGGCTCAGTTTGTTGGCGAGTCATCCCATACAATAAAAGGTTTTGGGTTCGGTTCCCGGTCAGAGCGCGTACAAGAAGCAACTGATCATTTTTCACATCAATGTTTCTCTCCCTCTTCCCCCTTCCTCTCTCTCTAAAAAATCAACTAAGAAAAAAAAAGACATATTTGATGAGAAGGAGGCAGTGGACCTGAAATTGTAGTGCACACAAGAATCACCTTGAAATCTGGTTAAAGCTCATATCGCTGGGCCCCAGACCCAGAGTTTCTGAGTTAGCAGGTCTAGGTTGGGGCCCCCGAATTTCCACTTGTAAGTTCCCAGA
>NW_005873742.1:0-11173 GCF_000147115.1 Myotis lucifugus | reverse complement strand
TGTTTGTTTTGTTTTAAAGAGCCCATGAGACCTTATTAACTTCTTGGTGTCCCCCACCTTTATCGCCATTTTGTGTAGCCTTGACAAACTGCCTCTTAGTCCCAATGAACGCCTCCTGCTGGGCTGGCTGCAGTGACCTCAGGCACCGAAGCAGAATTGGGGCGCGGCTCACTCAGGCGTCTTTACCTGCAGTGTCCGCCTGCGTGCGCTTTGGGGGTGGTGAGCAGGGTGCAGACTGGAACTCTGCCACTTACTAGCTCAGCATAACCTCAAGCTATTGGCCTCTCTGGGCCTCAGGTTCCTGTCCTGGAAAAGGCAACGAAGCTGGTGCTTTCCTGCACCGAGGGCGTCACTGAGACACAGTGCGTGGGCCAAAGCAGACCTCATGGTGCGCTCTAGGGCCCCTGTTCTCCTCGCCTGGTTCTCATCATCTGCATCGTGATTGGTTAGGACTATACCCAGCCTGACACCAACCCCCATGACATACCTTCCAGCAAAGTGCCCTTTATCGGTTTATGGCCTTCAAATGCTCACCACGGCAGTGTTTTACTAGAGAAAGCTGACGCTGTGTTCAGGTGTAATTGATCTGGAGATACAAGACACTTATCTAAACCAAACAAAAACCAGTGTTCCTCACTGGATAACAGAACCACGGGTTCCGCAGGCCTCGGGCTGCGCCCTGGCTGCCTGCAGAGCCTCCTCGGCTCCTTAGCGGGCCTTCGCCTCAGCGCCTCACACAGGGACAGACACTCCCCCCTTGGCCTCCCAGCGGGATTCTGCTCCTGTGCCCAGGAGACCTGTCAGCTCATGTCAAGCTGCAGTGTTTCACTGTTTGCTATTATTTTGTTCAGAAATCACTCCCGCTGCTAGAAAATCAGATCAGGGAGAGCCACCTGAGCGCTGTGGAGGAGCTGCGCCAGTGCGGGGGAGCACATCCCCAACACCGACGCCGACAAAATGTTCTTTCTGGTCGAGGTGAGGACTTGGGGGGCTCCACGTGACACTCGGGCCCAGAATCTGGCCGCTCCCTGCGGTGGCCCCAGCCTTCCAGGTGGCCCAGCGCCTCTCCAGGTGGCCTCTGTGCCTCCCTGCCTGGGTCCTGCGGGAGCCCTGTCCTCCCTCCAGTGTCACCTGGGAGGGGAGGGGTGTGTGGGTGAGGTACTGCCAGCCCCCATGCCACCCTGTGCCCTGGCCCGGCTTCTCAACCACAGCACAGTTGAATGACGTTACCTCTTTTTCAGAAAATTAAAGTGTTTAATCGGAACATTGAAAGGTTAGTAGATGGAGAAGAAGTCGTGAAGGAAAAAGAGACCCGCTTATACAACAAACTCAGGGAGGAGTTTAAAAACTGGGTCCTCGTACTTGCAGCCAATTCCCAAAAAGGTGAGTCTTGGGACAGGGCTGCCCCACCAGCAGTGTCTTATTTACCACAGAGGTACTCCCGGCACAGAAAGTGTGGGGAGCTGACTGCCCACACCGAGACCCTGGCCTGCGGGGTGCGGTCACGCATGACCGCCGCGGGAGCCTGCCCTCACCCACTCCGCAGAAAGCAGCTCCACATCCCGGACTTTCTTCTCTCTCATCTTTGTTGTGCGGCTAGACAATCCCACTTCCCCCATTTCTCCCTGCCAGTAACCCCTAAGCCGAAACCAGAGGTGAAGGCTTTGATAAGAGTCTCCTGGCTCTGTCTGGCATGCTTCCAACTTCCATTCTGCTGCAGCCATGATGGAAGTAGGCTGCGTGTGTGTGTGTGTGTGTGTGTGTGTGTTGCATCTTTGTCCATTTTGGCACTTGATAAAAACAGCACTATTGCCTAGCCGGCGTGGCTCAGTGGTTGAGTGTCGACCTATGAACCAGGAGGTCATGGTTCAATTCCTGGTCAGGGCACATGCCCGGGATGTGGGCTCTATCCCCAGTGGGTGGCATGCAGGAGGCAGCCGATCAATGATTCTCTCTCATCATTGATGTTCCTATCTCCCTCTCCCTTCCTCTCTGAAAGCAATAAAAATATTTTTTTAAACATCTGCCTCTTTCAAAACAAAAACAAAAACAAAAACCAGCACTACTCAGTTCCATGGTAGAACTCCTCCTCCAACCCTTGTTTAGCTGAATTTTTGAGAGACTTGTAAGTGAAACAACATCTAACTTTTTATTTTCATTGAACTCATCCGCTTCCTTTCTATCAACTATACACACTCAGCTTCTCTCTCAGGGTGATGACTCTCAGTTGAAATACATTTTTTTAAAGTCAGATTTTGTTCCTGAAAAGTCACTGTCAGACCTTGTATTTTTTTTTTTTCATTATGAAAAGGACTCCATGGTGGGAATGCAGACTGGTGCAGCCACTATGGAAGACAGTATGGAGTTTCCTCAAAAAATTGGAAATGGAACTCCCATTTGACCCTGTGATCCCACTTCTAGGAATATATCCCAAGAAACCAGAAACACCAATCAGAAAGGATATATGCACCCAGATGTTCATAGCAGCACAATTCACCATAGCTAAGATCTGGAAACAGCCTAAGTGCCCATCAGTAGATGAATGGATTAGAAAACTGTGGTACATCTACACGATGGAATACTATGCTGCTGTAAAAAATAAGGAACTCTTACCATTTGCAACAGCATGGATGGAACTGGAGAGCATTATGCTAAGTGAAACAAGCCAGTCAATGAAGGAAAAATACCACATGATCTCACTCATTCATGGATAATAAAGACCATTACAAACTTTTGAACAATAATAGATACAGAGGCAGAGCTGCCTCAAACTGATTGTCAAACTGCAGTGGGAAGGCCAGGGAGGGTTGGGGGACAGGAGGGAGGGGAGTAAGAGATCAACCGAAGGACTTGTATGCATCCATATAAGCATAACTAATGGACATAAGACACTGGGGGGTAAGGGAGGGCAGGGGTTTGTCAAGGGCGGGGGGGAAAAAAGGACACTTATGTAATACCCTTTGTAATACTTTTAGCGAACAATAAAAAAAAAAGTGAAAATAAATAAATAAATAAATAAATAAAAGAGAAAAGGACTCCATTTAGAAGCATTGCCTTAGGGTACGTACAGTAGATGAGCAAGCCTTTTAAAAATGCTTTTATCTTTAAAATGCCTGTGGTTTGTTTCACATTGCAGTTAAAAATATTATCCACGAAGAAGTCTCAAAATATGAAAACCAGTACCGGGGCAAAGAGCTTCTTGGGTTTGTCAACTACAAGACGTTCGAGACCATCGTGCAGCAGTACATCCAGCAGCTGGTGGAGCCCGCCCTGAGCATGCTGCAGAAGACTGTGGGTGAGGACCGCCCCAGCACCGCCCACGGTCTCCGCGCCTGAGGGAGAGAGAGACGGGGATGGGATGATCAGTCACAGCCTGCAGATCTCCTTTGCCCGTTTCGGGGAGCAGGGCACCAGTGCAGTGGGCTTCACCTAGTCAGACCCACCCCTCCCCGCAGCTGTGTGAGGAAGAGATGGGTGCGCACCCGGGAGGATCACGCACGCCCCGAAAAGACAGGAAATTGAGGGCCCCTGCTCAGGGGGGTGGTGACCATGGATTTTGTGTCTCCCCGGGACTAGGTACCATCCCTTCCTTCTCACGGCCTGTAGATCTGAATAGGGGCACGTGCCATGATTTCTCCGCCCTGGGCCAGTGAGCCGTTTGATTCCTGCTTGCACTTCACTGATGTTTGGTTTTTCCTTTGGTCAGAAACCGTCCGGCAAACGTTCATTGACACGGCCAAAACACATTTTGGCGAATTTTCCAACCTTAACCAAACAGCCCGGGTGAGTACCCCCAGTTCGCCTGCTGGGCACCTGTGCGGATTTATGAGGGTCTAGCTTTCGAAAGAAGGCGGGTGTGTACTGCCAGTTAGGCGTGTGAGGCTGGGGATAGCATTGTGGGCGGGCTGGGCGGGCGACGCGAGCAGCAGCGCTGTTTTGCTTCTGCCCGGGAGCTGGGGGACCCTTCCTGGGAGAAGTGAAACAGCACTGACCTTGTTCTCTCGGTCCCCTGCAGCCTGGCAGGGTGTAGCAGAATGTATGACTGTCCCTAGTGACTGGCGGGTATTTGGGGCCTTTTTTCTGAAGGACAGCATTGTCTACTAGTCCTTGTCCAACATTTTTATTAGTTTGACTTAAAATATTGCCACCACTGTGTGGGTTTCCACTTAGCAACTTAGCCACTCTGCCTGAATCCCAGTCACAGTGCAGGGAAGAGAGTGGCTCTAGATAAAACTCTGCCCCGGCCTCGGCCTTGGCTGTGGCAGAATCTCATTCCTCACTCTCATTCAGGTGGGCAAGGCAAGGATTCTGTCCTTCTCCCTGGGGTACAACCTAATTTCTCTTTCCCCTCTTCACCCGGTCGGTGAAAATTAAATCTCATGAGCCCTCCAACTTCCCCAGGGGCTGTCCGAGCCCCGGGCGCCTCACCGCAGGGCCTTGACATGCCTGGTCCTTGGCAGTCACGTCTCCCTGCCGGCAGCTTCCCGGATGTGCGCCCTGCTTCCCAGGCCTTGGCACTTGGCCCCGGGTCCCCTGTGCTCCCAAGTGCAGGGCTGGTTCTCCTAAGCTCTTCCAGGCCAGCCTGGGCACCAGAGCTCTGCTGCACCCTCAGGCCACCCTGGGGCCCAGGGACCTCCAGCGCCCACCAGGGCTTCACCCCCTGGCGCCATCCTCTGAGAGCTCAGAAGTCTCACCGTAGCTGTCTGTGCCGTGCAGGGCTGTCCCGGCCACCATCCCAGACACACCCTCCACCATTGTTCCTGCTCCTCCGGAGCCTCGTCAGAGCCAGGGGCCTTGTCACCTCCCATGTCATGCCTCTTGGAAGTGATACACGGGCCATTTCCATGTTCAGGCCCGAAATCTGCAGGGGGGTATAAAGCATATATTCTTGTTTGCCAAATACACTCCATAGAAAGAAAAACAAAGTCCCTGTGAAACCCACCTGCTCTCTCTCTCTCTCTCTCTCTCTCTCTCTCTCTCCCCCCTCTCTGAGGTCCACCTCTGCCTTCAGTGCACAACAGTCTCAAACTCAAAAGCCAAGAAGTGACTTTTCTCCACTGTCATCCATCCCTTTCCCAGAATGCCTTTGACTGTGTGGGTGAGGCAGGAGTCACAGGCTTTCTGGCAAACAAAGATATCAAGCTCTTACCCCAATGTGCTCATCGGCACTGGGGTCATCCTTGAAAGCTTGGACTCAAGCCAACTAGAGATACAAGAGTGATGGACATGAAAGTGTAAACTGAGCCACAGTCAAGGAAGCAGAAATGGGTGATGCGAGAAAATGAAGGTCCGGGCGCAGAGAAAGAGTGGGTGGCGATAGGTGGGACTGGCTCGGGCAAGCGGGGGAGGAACACACCCGGATCAGTGAGGACAGCAGCAAAAGACGGAGGAGGGACCTTCGGAGAGTCACCATTTAAAGCAGGGGTCCTCAAACTTTTTAAACAGGGGGCCAGTTCACTGTCCCTCAGACCGTTGGAGGGCCGGACTATAGTTTAAAAAAAAACTATGAACAAATTCCTATGCACACTGCACATATCTTATTTTGAAGTAAAAAAAAACAAAACGGGAACAAATACAATATTTGTATTTGCATGTGGCCCGCTGGCCGTAGTTTGAGGACCCCTGATTTAAAGCATCAGGCCTCCTTTGACCTTAAATTATTTTTTAAATATGTTTTTATTGATTCAGAGAGAGGAAAGGAGAGGGAGAGAGCAATAGAAACACCAATGATGAGAGAGAATCATTGATCAGCTGCCTCCCGCACACTCCCTACTGGGGATCGAGCTCTCAACCTGGGCGACAGGGAATTGAACCATGAGCTCCTGGTTCTTGGGTCAACGCTCAATCACCGAATAACCTTAAATCATTTCTAATTCTGTGTTCAACATCACAGCACTTCCTGAGTTGTTTAAACAAGGAGGGGGGACCCAAACAGCAGTGACGGCTTCTCTTTCTTCTCCAACCAGAACAAGATTGAAGACATCAAAACAAAGCAAGCAGAGACAGCAATGAATATGATCCACCTGCAGTTCAGGATGGAGCAGCTCGTTTACTGTCAAGACCAGATTTACAGCGAGATTCTGCAAAGAATTCGGGAGCAGGCTTTTAACACGGACGGAAGCATGTCACAGGCTCCTTCCCTGAAACTGTCTGCTTCCAATAACTCATCTTCTGTTTCCTCCATCACTGAGATCGGGATGCACCTGAACGCATACTTCTTGGTGAGTGTGGGTGCACGTGGCCCGTGCGGGGGCACGCTGATTGCGAGGTGCTTACCTGGGCGAAGAAGGGAGGAGCCCTTTCTGCTCTGAAACGACTCATCTATTCTCTATCATCTTACGGGAACCCTATCAGACACTTCTAGTAAATTTGCCCCAAATCAGGTTCTTCATGTGGCACAGGATGTACTCAAAAGTAACTCCAACCCCGAAGTTCTTTGTAGTCTATGCTGCGCAGGACATGCGTTTCTCAGAGGACAGCAAAATACAACTCGCCTTGCTGGTCATGCTTAGCTCTCCTTGATGTTTAGAAGGCGTTCAGCTCCTGACGTGCTTGACACCCACCAGGTTCACAAAACAGGAATGAGATTCCTTTCCCGAGATTATGGGGCCCAATCAGCTTCAGGTTTCTAACCGCCCGCCCCCTGCCCCCAACCCCACTCATGGACTAAAGCAGCAATTTTCAACTGGTGTGCCACAAAAATATTTTAAAATGTATTTTTATTGATTTCAGAGAGAGGAAGGGAGAGGGAGGAAAGAAACATCAGTGAGGCCCTAGCCAGGTTGGCTCAGTGGATAGAGCATCGGCCTGCGGACTGAAGCGTCCCGGGTTCGATTTCGGTCAAGGGCACATGGCACATGCCCAGGTTGTGGGCTCGATCCCTAGTGGGGGGCGTGCAGGAGGCAGCTGATCAATGAGTCTCTCTCATCATTGATGTTGCTATCTCTCTCTCCCTCTCCCATCCTCTCTGAAATATATATATATATATATATATATATATATATATATATATATATATATATATATATCAGTGATGAGAGAGAATCATTGACCAGTACCTCCTGCACTGGGGATCGAGCCCACAACTCGGGCATGTGCCCTGACCAGGAATCAAACTTCAACCTCCTGGTTCATAGGTCAATGCTCAACCACTGAGCCATGCTGGCCCGGTGTGGCACAAGAATTTTTAAAACATGCAATACCTGACTATTTAGACAGTCAATTTAAAAAAAAATGACAACAGCCAACACAACATAGCTGTCCTGTGTGAATGAATCAAAATTACACCTATTTTTTGGTCAGATCGGCAGGAAATGTAATGTATTTTTTGGTGTGCTGCAGAATTTTAGTAATTAGTTTATGTGTGCCATGCGATGAGAAAGGTTGAAATCACCAGCCTAAAGTACGAGGGCACACAGAATGGAAGGTAAACTGCAAAGAAACCCAACTACTGAAGCCTTTTCATAATCAGAATAAAAAGTTGAGTTACCCAGATGTGGAGTCCAGCTGCCAGGCAAGCCGGCCATGCCTGTGGGGAGAGGGCGCGAGGCGAGGACTGAGGCAGGTCCTGATCTGTCCCCAGATCAGGGCCAGGAGGTCTCTGCTGAGAGGTGGAGCGGGGCCGGGGGAGGGGCTCCTGGGAAGGCTGGGATGCCCACGAGGTGCCTCGGGTTTGCTGGTCTACCCGGTGGGTTCTTAGTGCGAAGGGAATGCGTAGGTGGGAAAACTGGGCCTCTCAGACAGAAGCTCCTCATGGTTTGATACTGAACACTGGAGTGGCGTGGACGGGACCACCAGGACTTAGCAAGGCGACCATGTGTGCATCCTGAACCCCGAGGCTTCTCTCTGCAACCACAGGCCTTGGGGCCAGACCCCTCCAGCTGACCCTTCCTATCCCCTCTTCCAGGAGACCAGCAAGCGGCTCGCCAACCAGATCCCATTCATAATTCAGTATTTTATGCTCCAAGAGAACGGCGATTACTTGCAGAAAGCCATGATGCAGATACTCCAGGAAAAGGATCAGTATTCCTGGCTGCTTCAGGAGCAGAACGAGACCGCCCTCAAGAGGAAATTCCTTAAGGAGAAGATTTACCGGCTCACCCAGGCGCGGCGCGCTCTCTATAAATTCTCCTCTTAAAGGGGGCAGATAGATGGGAGGGTAATAATACTTGGGAGTTTTATCTTCTGTGCATTCATTGGAAGGGGATGTGGCGCAGGGAGTGGCTTCTGGTTCGGGGCCCGCCTTTCCCGTTGCTGTGTGTCCATCTTCGCTGAACTGCCCCAGAGTTTAGATCTGAAGTCTACACTTGCTTAGAGCTGTCACCTGCACCTGCGTGAACAGATGTCTCTCCAGTCCCTGGCCCCATTGCCTCCAGTTACAACTTTCTTATCTACTGCTGTCACTCCTTGTTCACTTGTCTCTCCCCACCCATCAGATTAGGAGACCCCCCCCCCCAGAGGAAAAGTCAGTATTATATTCTTCTTCCGTATTTCCAGAATCTTGCATGGCACCTGGCACATAGTAGCCGCTCAATAAATGCTATCTCATTGCACAAAGGAAGGATGGAGATCACCTGAGGCCATGGCTGGAATCGGACTTTGCTTATTGGGGATGATGTCCCTTAGCTGGTCACTTTCAGATGAATTGGGTCATGCCGCCTGCTGTGATCACATTTCCCAGCTCCCCCTGGGAGAGACGGACCTGAATGATAGATACTATTATTAATTATATTGTTTCCCTAGTTACAACAAGCTCCCGTTGCTACGTGTTATTTTTTTACTTTTTTATTGAATTTATTGGGATTACTTCTGTTACATGTTAAATCTTAAAGGGAAATTTAATAATAAAAAATTTTTAAAGAAAAGTTATAGAGCTTCACACAGTGGTCATCTCTAGGTTGGAGGACTGTGGCTATTTAATTTCTTCTTCCAGTTAAGCGATCCCCACCTCATAGGAATTTTAGGAGGGTTAAGTGAAACCATTTCTACAAACTTCCTGTCCCAGGAGCTTGTGCTAAGAAATGCCAGCAATTCTTCCCTCCAGCAAAGACCTCCTTTTTTCTTTATTTCTATGTTCACAGAGCAGCCCTCACTACTGAAGCTCTTCCGCCTGCTCTTATGTTTAGTTCTCTGATACTTTTTGAGCCAATTGTTGTAGATAACAGTCCAATTTCATTCTTGTGCATGTGGATGTTCAGTTTGCCCAGCCCCAGTGGTTGAAAAAAACTGTCCTGGCACCTTGTCAAAAAGAATCTGACCATATGTGCGAAGGCTTATTTCTGGGCTCTCTGTTCCATTCCATCAGTCTATATGTCTGTCTGTATGCCAGCACCACAGCTTTGATAACTGTAGCTTTGCAGTATGTTTTGAAATGAAGGAGTGTGAGCCTTTCAGCTTTGTTCGTCGTTCTCAGCATTATTTTGGTTATTTGTAGTCCCTTAGGGTTCCATATGAATTTTAGGATGGGTTATTTTTTATCTCTGCAGAAAATGTCATTGGGATTTTATAGGCATTGCATTAAATCCACAGATCATTTTGGATAGTATTTGCATTTTAACAATATTAAGTCTTCCATTCCATAAACACAGGATGTCTTTCCACTCATTTATACCTATTTTAATTTCTTGAAGCAATGTTTTGTAGTTTTCATTGTACAAGTCTTTCACTTCCTTGGTTAAGTTAGTTCCTACGTTTTTTATTCCTTTTGATGGTATTGTAAATATAACTGTTTTCTTAATTTTCTTTTCTAATTATTCATTATTAGTCTACAAAAATTCAACTGATTTTTATGTGTCCAATTTGTACCTTGCCACTTTGTTAAATTCATTTATTAGTTAAAACAGTTTTTTGGTGTTTTTGTGTGTTTGTGTGTGTGTGTGGAATCTTTATGGCTTTCTACCTACAAATTCATATCATCTGAATGTTATCTCTTTACCTTGCTTAAATGCTCAGGCTAGAACTTTCAACACTATGTGGAATGAAAGTGCCAAAAGTGGGGATTCTTGTCTTGTAAAGCTATTCTGGTTTTAAAGAACTTTTGTCATATTGAAGCTAAAGATGAAGAGAATTTAAAAGACAAAACATTAGTTTAGGTATTCTTTGCTTTTAAAAAAAATTTGGCTTCTCCCCCTTATTGTATGAGTTAGTCAGTACAGAGAGTCAGTGGCAGAGCTGAAGAGAAGAATCAAATCTCCTCAGATTATAAATACTGTTGTGAAAACAGTCTGAGAAAATAAAGTCTGGAGCTTAATATTTGTTCCATAAATTGTATATTCAATCTTTCCCTAAATGTTCAATATGGTTCACACATATGTATACACACACACACACACACACACACACACACACAAGCTAACTGCTGCAAAGGAACACTTTAAGATCTCTGTGGCTTGCCTGGTCAGCGTGGCTTTGTGGTTGAGCATCAACCTATGAACCAGGAGGTCACAGTTCAATTCCGGGTCAGGGCACATGCCTGGATTGTGGGCTCCACCCCCAGTAGGGGGCGTGCAGGAGGCTGCCAATCAATGATTCTCATCAGCATGATGTTTCTCTCCCTCTCCTTTCCTAAAAATAATTAATGAATTAACTAAAAAATAAAATAAATAAAAAGATCTCCACAGCATAACACAGCATGTTCCCCACTCACATCATGCAGTGTAAGGTGGGTTGTCAGGGTCCTGAGCCACTCAGGCCCTCAGGCCCCCAGCCTCCCTCCATCTAGTGGCCCCACCATCGTGGGGGCCTTGGAGCCTCCACCAGACTCTGTATCAGGCAAGAGAGCAGAGAATTGCAAGGGAGGTTTCCAGGAGCCAGGCCTGGGAGCTGGGTACATTACTTCCATATTCTATGGGCAGAACTTGGGCCTGTGGCCACACCTAACTGCAAGGCAAGCTGGGAAATGTGGTCCAGCTAGTCAGGTGGGAGAAAGAGGGACTGGGATTTGCACATTGCCACACCTGTCCCTCTAACACAGATGTGTTTCCTGCTCTTCCTTCTTATCTTAGGCTTGCTCGCTCCTCCCCCCCAACCCCCCCAACCCCCACCCCGCCCCGCCGCACACAGCTGATTCCTCCTCCAATGTTACTGTGGAACTGGGGCTTTGTACCTAACAAGTGCGGAAATAAAGGAAGACCACGCGCAAAAGAGCAAGCGAAGTTATTTATTCACAGCTGAC